>NC_091295.1:12816737-13116737 GCF_038502225.1 Cherax quadricarinatus
TGTACTTCCAATTTCCAGTACTCAAGTCCGGCTATATAAAAATAACCGGTTTCCCTGAATCTCATAAATAAATATTACCCTGCTCACACTCCAACAGCTCGTCATGTCCCAAAAACTATTCACCTACATTCGCTCCCTTCTAACATGCTCATGCACGCTTGCTTGAATTCCAAGCCCCTGGCCCACAAAACCTCCTTTTCGAGGAAGACCCCTACCTCGTCTTCCTTCCCCTACAGATTTATATGCTCACCATGTCATCCTATTTTGATCCATTCTCTCTAAATGACCAAACCACCTCAACAACCCCTCTTCAACCCTCTGACTAATACTTTTATTAACTCCACACCTTCTCCTAATTTCCACACTCCGAATTTTCTGCATAATATTTACACCACATATTGCCCTTAGACAGGACATCTCCACTGCCTCCAATAGCCTCCTCGCTGCAGCATATACAACCCAAGCTTCACACCCATATAAGAGAGTGGTTACCACTATACTTTCATACATTCCCTTCTTTGCCTACATAGATAACGGTTCTTTGTCTCCACATATACCTCAACGCACCACTCGCCTTTTTTCCTTCATCAATTCTATGGTTAACCTCATCCTTCATAAACCCATCCGCTGACATGTCAACTCCCAAATATCTGAAAATATTCACTTCTTCCATACTCCCTCTCTCCAATTTTTCTCTACCTAAATCATTTGATACCCTCATCACCTTACTCTTATCTATGTTCACTTTCAACTTTCTACCTTTACACATTCTCCCAAACTCGTCCACTAACTTCTGCAACTTTTCTTTAGAATCTCCCATAAGCACAGTATCATCAGCAAAAAGTAACTGTCAACTCCCATTTTGTATTCGATTCCCCATAATTTAATCCCACCCCTCTCCCCAACACCCTAGTATTTTTACCTCTTTTACAACCCCATCTATAAATATATTAAACAACTATGGTGACATTACACATCCCTAAGACCTATTTTTACCGAGAAGTAATCTCCCTCTCTTCTACACACCCTAAGCTGAGCCTCACTATGCTCATAAAAACTCTTTACAGCATTTAGTAACTTATTACCTATTCCATATACTTGCAACATCTGCCACATTGCTCTCCTATCTACTCAATCATATGCCTTTTCTAAATCCATAAATGCAATGAAAACTTCCCTACCTTTATCTAAATACTGTTCACATATATGCTTCAGTATAAACACTTCATCTACACATCCCCTACCCACTCTAAAACCTCCTTGCTCGTCTGCAATCCTACTCTCTGTCTTACCTCTAATTCTTTCAATAATAACCCTGCCGTACACTTTTCCTGGTATACTCAGTAAACCTATTCCCCTATAATTTTTACAATATCTTTTGGCCCTTTTTCTTTATATAAAGGAACAATACATGCTCTCTGTCAATCCCTAGGTACCAACTACTCCAACACTATATCCCCCCTTGCTTTTAACATTTCTGTCATGATCCGGTCAATTTCAGCTGCTGTACCCCCTTTCATTCTACGTAATGCCTCAAGCACCTCCCCTACACTTAATCCTGCTCTTCTTCACTCATAAAGGATGCTATACCTCCCTGGCCAGTGCATGAAATTACCGCCTCCCTTTCTTCATCGACATTTAAAAGTTCCTCAAAATATTCCCGCCATCTACCCAATACCTCCAACTCCCTATCTACTAACTCTCCTACTCTGTCAGCTGACATATCCATTCGTTCCTTTGGCTTTCTTAATTTATCTCACTTCAATTTTTTTTTCTTATTTTCATCAAAATTTCTTGACAGTGCCTCTCACACTATCATCTGTTCTCCTTTTGCACTCTCTCACCACTCATTCCACCTTTCTTTTACTCTCCATGTACTCTGCTCTTCATCTAATACTTCTGCTTTCCAAGAACCTCTCATAAGCTACCTTTTTCTCTTATCACACCCTTTTACTTCATCATTCCACCAATCACTCCTCTTTCCTCCTGCACCCACCCTCCTATAACCACAAACTTCTGCCCCACATTCAAATACTGCATTTTTAAAACTATTCCAACCTTCTTCAACCCCCCCCCCCCGTCCCACATCTCATACTTGCACCAGCCCACCTTTCTGCCAATAGTTGTTTATATCTCACCCTAACTTCCTCCTCCCTTAGTTTATACACTTTTACCTCTCTCTTACTTGTTGTTGTCATTTTCCTCTTGTCCCATCTACCTCTTTAACTGTAGCTACAAATAAATAATGATCCGATATATCAGTTGCCCCTCTATAAACATGTACATCCTGGAGCCTACCCATCAACCTTTTATCCACCAATACATAATCTAACAAACTACTTTCATTACGTGTTGTATCATACCTTGTATACTTATCCTCTTTTTCATAAAATATGTATTACTTATTACCGAACCTCTTTCTACACATAGCTCAATTAATGCTCCCCATTTTCATTTACCCCCTGGCACTCCAAATTTACCTACCACTCCTCCACAACATTTTTACCCACTTTAACATTGAAATCCCCAACCACATGTACTCTCACACTTGGTTCAAAACTCCCCATGCACTCACTCAACATTTCCCAAAATCTCTCTTCTCTACACTTCTCTCTCTCTCCAGGTGCATAAACGCTATAACCCACTTTTCACATCGCTGCACTAGGATCACGAATTTTTAATTTAAAATAATGTTCCTAGAAAGCAAAAAAAAAAATATATTGTAAAAAATAAACATTTAGTGAAAGAAATATATCAGTACTTAATAATGGTGTTTGAGATAGCGGAAAATGGGTAAGGAAGCGCAGACTGTGAACACCATTGTGTGTAGTGGTAACGGCCTCCACAGCTGACCGCTCCTTCAACCAACCAGGTTACACACAGCTGAACACACGTCTGCTTAGCTGAAGCTGCTTAAGCGAACTGTGACAAATAACATTTACAATAAAACAAACGCCTAAAGGTATAGTCACTTGACTGAATGTGAAACACCAAGCACATTTTCGTAATTTTTTAAACGAGAATAAATATTGTTTACTAAATCCAAAATTACAGATCCTAAATCAATAGGAATCTTTCCATAAAAACAATTATCTATAAAACTTCTACACGAACACTGATTCACAAAAGGGCTATGACTGGGTAAAAAAAAATATTAACCAGCTGTGTTCCTCTGCTTCAATGACTTCATACCATCCTGCATAATGAATTCTCCGCTAAAACACGTAGCAACAGTTTTAGTTAGTTTAATATGTTTATTATGCACCCCACACCCATCCTGTGGGCGGTAGTCAAAAGATTACAGAGGTACATAATGGGTCCAGGGACTGGACTCCAAAATTATGATAGCTGAGCAAGTTACAGAGGTAATGAACTCACAATTACAAAGGTAATGAACTCACAATTTACAAAGGTAATGAACTCACAATTTATAAAGGTAATGAACTCCAGGTAGGCCTGGTCACAATCATAATAAGTTAAAAAGGACAGCGGATGCTAAAGTAACATTTGCTCAGACTGTCTTCCCTACTTCCTTCTCTTTCGTAAGGCCCGTAGTAATATTTGGTTTGTATATCACACGTAGTGATAATCGATAAACTAAACACGCTACAGACAGACTAAAGATAAGGTGAGAAAAAAATTGAAAATGATATAAGAGGAAAACTTACATCAGAACCAAAACTGCCATATTCACTTAAGAAAACTAATTATAAAGGCCCAAGTTACTGATAAGACTTCTGTTGTCTACTGTGGTAAACAACAGAAGTATGCGAGGAAATAAGTAGAACATTTAGGGATTTATTCAAACGGGACAGAAATGACTGGGAAAATGGGAACCAGTACATACCAACCAACGTTAAAAGTTATTTACATAAGAGGAAGAAGGCACTGAGGGAACTGATCACAGCAAAAGCCATGGAACCTGACAACCATGGGCACTGAGGGAAGCAGCGGAACCACTGAGAGCCAATATCAAAGAATATAAAGTCACTACACCAATGACGACACACAATGACGACTAATGGATAACCGGATGCGTTCAGCAGCTAAAGCCACATTTTGAACGTGTAATTTCTCAAGTATAACAAAAAGTTAGATGGGCTGCGCCAGTTAAAACAAGCGTAGAGATGGAAGAGCTTTCTGATGAACTTACCGAATTACCGAGAAAAAAAGCAATTATAGGGTTAAGTGAACCACATCGTCCTAAAATGAAAGAACACATGTGATGATTCACAAGCTAGGAGAGCAAGGAGGAATGGGGACGTTTTCCACTAGATCAACGAGTACCTGACAGGAAATGAGTGGCATTACGGAAGTCAGGATAGACAGGGATAGCAGCTGAAGTCCTTGACTAAGGAGCGGTATTAGGGAAGACAAAATTTGAAGAGCAGGTGCAGTTTGCACAGAATATTTCTGGAAATTCCAACAAGAGTTGTCTTTGCAGATATAAGACTATTGAAAATGTGGACGGGAGAAGACAGGGACGGCCTCCAGGGAGGCTTAAGTTGCAGTGGTGGCCAAACTAGTGCCTGCTGGATGTTAATCCGAATGACAAAGACGCAATTTGGGAAAGGAAAAGACCACTGATATACAGATTTGGAGAAGAAACCACACACATCGAGAAGGGTAAAAGGATCTATGAATAAACATGACACTGAATATAACACTGCAGAAGCACATCAGCTTTCGTAGCGTGTTCGAAACTAGCAAATCTATAAGTATCCTTCAGGACCCTTAAAGAATCCTTTAGGACTACATCCAATGTACTCGTATATCAGGTTCATGCTAAGATGCGTAGCACCAGCGTCCAAGGAGTACAATTCAAGAGCCTATGTGTTCCCAGTAGTTCAAATGTTTGTTTGAATTTATACGGGCAGCGAAGATTCTCTACATATTCACTAACCCTGCAATCTCTCATGTCTTGCACGGAGCAGTTAGTATACAATAGTATTCCAGCCTTCAGAGAACAGATGACTTAAAGAGTATCATCACTGGCACGGCATCTCTTGTTTCAAACATTCTGGTTTTTCAGGTTATCATTTTCCTTGTAGTAGCGCAGAAACTAAAAGCCAAGACAACGGTGCACAAGTGTTTACAATAATGCTAACATGAATTTTGGCTTTATATCACAAAAGTCCCAAGATTACAATGGATAAATATACGCTGGAAAATATGCAGTGAAGGATGAAGTTGATCCCGTGTATCAGAATCCTTTTCTACGACTAAGTAAGTAAGTAAGTAAGTAAGTTTATTCAGGTATACACAAATACAGTTACATAGAATTATCATACATAGCAGCATATGTGTAGAGAACCTAGGATAACCCAAAAAAGTCAGACAGAGTGACTTATTTCCATTGGGGTCCTTTAACGACGACAGGTTGAAGGTACAAAATTTGCACTCTGGAAAGACAGAATTTGGGGGGATATGCTTGAAGTGTACAAAAGAAAACAGGAATACATAAAGGGGATATAAATAACGTGTTGAAAGTACCTAATCAATTATTTTACTACATGTAAACCACACAATAACCAAATTCTGTAAACTCAGCATTGTAATCCTTATAGAGAATAAACTTTGAATTTGAATTTGAAAAAAAAGTTGGAGAACTTCGGATTTAAAAAGTATATATGGTAAGTCTCCAGGTAAACTAGGTAAGTACTGGTTTGCCAATAAAATCGTGGATAAGTGGAACAAACTCCCAGGTAGTGTCATTGGGGGCAAGAACTTTGGTTAGCTTTAAATATAGGATGGACGGGTATATATGTGGGTGTGGTTGAGTATGAGCTAGATTTGCTTAGCATAAGTCAATATTCCTTCAGCAGTGTTTCTTCTCTATGTTCTTATATAACAATATGTTTATTGCAGTTACGTTCACTATATATGTCCCGTAGACCATATGTGGTGAACCTGAATATTAAAATATTCTTCACTACGGTTAACCTACCCAAAAGCCAGAAAAATACACGAATTTACAATGTTATTTCTCTTATGCTTGTGTTTTTGGGGCAATCAGAAGCCCTAAAGGGAATTATCAATAGACCCCTGGTTTTCTTCAAGAGGGATCAGCCAGGCTGTGGTTCGTACGTTGGACTACGTGCGGCCAGCAGTAACAACCTCGTTGATCAGGGCCTGATCCACAGGGAGGCCTGGTCATGGACCGGACCGCGGGGGCGTTGATCCTCTGAATACCCTCCAGGTAGACTGTGAGACCTGTAGCGGCTATATAGCGCCTGGGAAATGGTTGGCAATCAAGTTCGATACAAGGAAAGAAAGGACATGTCCAACTTCTTGGAACAAGAGTTCCTCACCAGCATCAAAGAGCCTGCATTGTGCGGAATGAATACACTAAAAGTCTTTCTTATTCTCTAAATATTTTATTCCTCTCCTTCACTGCGCAGCGTACCTCCCTCTTAACACAGTTCTGCGCCCCTTCCCCCACCCACGCCATGTGTAACTCTGTCCCTCCCTCATACCCAGGGCAGACATTCCTGCAGACACCAGCTAGTGTTTGTGAAGTGGACACCCACGGGTAAAGCGTGATCAGAATAACGCTAAAGTACCTGTCCTAAAGTTAACTAGTCCAGGTGTTTGAGGCTGTAAAGGAGTTTGGATTAAATGTTTTCATTCTTAACGTTTCAAGTAAAAAAAGAAGCATTATCGTAGTCGTTAAATACAAGGTATATGTTTGTATTTGTTATGCTTTGCCAGGGTAATGTTCAATATCTTAAGAATAGATAAACTAAGATCCAACCACGGTACAGAGTCGGTATGAAACTTTTTTTTTTTAAGCTTAAAATCAGGAATGTTATATTTAGTTGTATTATCGCGAGTGAGATGTTTCTGATAGATATAATAGGGATCTGGATCTCTGATGAGCATTTACATGATTTAAACTTATTAACCCGTCTAAGTCTACCATAATGAGCCAATAGCAATACTGTGATCAGTTTCACCAGTCATTATTAAAACTACCTTGCGCTATTTCATAATTCATATTATACTGTACTACAGTTTAATTATTTTTTAAAACGCCAAATCTTTAGTAAATATTATAGGAATAAAATCCGGCATAGTATTAAAGAAACTATTTTGGCCATTTAAACTCTCGAGATATGTACCTCTAGCGTAAACTGTGGGGACCTATAGTCTCGGAGTAGATAAGGCTTCGAGGAAAAATATTTAATTTCTTCCTGAAGTTGTTTGAATATTCCTCTTCTAACACTGTGTGTACTCGCCTAATTGTGGTTGCAGGGGTCGATTCAAAGCTCTTGGCCCAGCCTCTTCACTGGTCGCTACTGTCACTCACTCCCTACTCTGTCAGCTTTATCATACTTTTATCATGTGTATATGTATCTTTGTGATGTAGGTCAACTGTGCTTGTGAGGTCAAATGAATGTGTGTGTGTGTGTGTGTGTGTGTGTGTGTGTGTGTGTGTGTGTGTGTGTGTGTGTGTGTGTGTGTGTGTGTACTCACCTATTTGTACTCACCTATTTGTGGTTGCAGGGGTCGAGTCCTAGCTCCTGGCCCCGCCTCTTCACCGGTTGCTACTAGACCCTCTCTCTCCCCGCTCCATGAGCTTTATCAAACCTCGTCTTAAAACTGTGTATGGTTCCTGCCTCCACTACGTCATTTTCTAGGCTATTCCACTGCCTTACAACTCTATGACTGAAGAAATACTTCCTACTATCTCTCTGACTCATTTGTGTCTTCAACTTCCAATTGTGGCCTCTTGTTTCTGTGTCCCCTCCCTGGAACATCCTGTCCTTGTCCACCTTGTCTATTCCACGCAGTATTTTATAAGTCGTTATCATGTCTCCCCTGACCCTCCTGTCCTCCAGTGTCGTCAGGCCGATTTCCCTTAATCTTTCTTCATAGGACATTCCCCTTAGCTCTGGAACTAACCTTGTTGCAAACCTTTGTACTTTCTCTAGTTTCTTGACGTGCTTTATCAAGTGCGGGTTCCAAACAGGTGCTGCATACTCCAGTATGGGCCTGACATACACGGTGTACAGTGTCTTGAATGATTCCTTACTAAGGTGTCGGAATGCTGTTCTCAGGTTTGCCAGGCGCCCATATGCTGCAGCAGTTATCTGATTGATGTGTGCTTCCGGAGACATGCTCGGTGTTATACTCACCCCAAGATCTTTCTCCTTGAGTGAGGTTTGCAGTCTTTGGCCACCTAGCCTATACTCTGTCTGTGGTCTTCTGTGCCCTTCCCCTATCTTCATGACTTTGCATTTGGCAGGATTAAATTCGAGAAGCCATTTGCTGGACCAGGTGTCCAGTCTGTCCAGGTCTCTTTGAAGTCCTGTGTGTGTGTGTGTGTGTGTGTGTGTGTGTGTGTGTGTGTGTGTGTGTGTGTGTGTGTGTGTGTGTGTGAGTGTATATGTGTGTGTATATATATGTGTATGTATATATGTGTATATGCATGTATGTGTATATGTATGTATGCGTATATGTATGTGTATATGTATGTGTATATGTATGTATGTGTATAGGTATGTGTATATGTATGTATGTGTATATGTATGTATGTGTATATGTATGTATATATGTGTATATGTATGTATATAAACAAACACTGATCTCTGGCTGAAGGAGACTCGAACCTACGAACCTTGGAACAAGGTACCCAGTGCTATACCAAACTCACCACACTGGACCAATACCTTGAAGTCCAGCTTGCGCTAGACTTTGATCCAAGGCAGCCAGCTTTCAGGGAGAAGGCTTACAGCTTTTCATCTCATCCCCTGCATGCATCAGCCTTACTAGAGATTTTAACAATGCAAGGAATTCGCAAGAGCAGGCGAAATATACACATACATATACACATGTATATATGTGTATATGTATGTGTGTGCGCGCGCGCGCGTGTGCATGTATGTGCATGCATGTATGTATGCATGCATGCATAAATTACCAACCCCCTCCCCCCAAGCTGTCTTCAACAGGGAACTGGTAAGTCATTAAGAACGTTTTTTGTTAGGCTGGTTGTGTTGCCTACTTTGAACTACGTGCTGCTACAACCAACAGCTTGACTGATCAGGCTATCAACCAGGAGGCTTGAACCAGGCCCGCATGAGCGGTGCCCCCGAAATTACGCGGGGAGACAACATGCATGGCGGGCTGCTTCACTGTTCAACTTGGTAGTCCGAGTGTATGGGAAATACAGGCATTCCCAGTACAGGTGTTAACAAGCAGTGAAAATTATGTCCATTCTCGAGATTTGCAATTTATCCTACCATGAATGTGTGTGTGTGTTGAGTCTTGGGCTCTTCCCACTTATCTTTTGATTAATTATTACTAGCCACTCCCTACCTTCCTGCTTGTTCTTGAGGCTATTTGCACCATCTGTATAGCCTCTTGTTCTCGTAGAAATCAATTTTAAAATGTAGATTTACAATCATTCCCTCCAGAATATTCCAGGTATAAATCACAATGTACCTCTTGTCTGGGTTCCAGGGATGTCGGGCGGTCCTAATATTCAGATGCTTGATTGAATTTATACGGGGGCTGTTAATGTACAGTAATATTCCAGTCTAGAGAGTACAAGTAACTTAAAGAATATCATTTGCAGGACATCTCTTTTTTTAAGTTATTATTATTCAGCCTATCATTTTCCTTGCGACTGTGACAGTAATATTATTGTGATCCTTGAACTTTAGAACTTCCGATGTTATTACTCCGAAGTCACTTACATTTCCGCTCTACTGAGTGATCTGACTTTTGTACTCTGTTCATATTTTTATTTCTTCATTTTTTCCCTTGGTGGACTATCTGAAATTTGTCCTCACTGAAAATCATATTTTCTGTGGCCTATTAGAAGACCTAGTTTATGCAAGCTTGGAGATGATACAGTGCTATGGTTAATGTGTTTAATGTCAGATATAAGAATGAAAAAGAACTGGGACGAGCATTTTTTCTAGTATATTCAAGACCATGTAAGGGTCCAGCATATGCGAAAGGAGAGAGTAGCTCCGTGCTGCCCTGGGATACACAAATGTTGTGATGACAGATGTTTAGTAATCTAGATTTAGAAATCTTTCAAATATGTTGACGATTGATCGGTCTATAATCATTTGTGATTGCTTTGTTGCCACTTTTGTGGAATTCGTGGTTTGTCATGGCTGTGGGACAAACCCTGTACCTGTGACCAGACTGTCTCCATTAAATATTTACGGCATTTTTTTTTTTTTTGTAGTGTTTGATAACTATGGAGTTCCACGAGTCAGGAACAGAGAGCATGGAGATGCTATCAAGGGCATCTTCAAAGGAAAGCAGGACTAGGGTCATGTTAGAAACGTTGAGATGTTGGCAGAGGTTGGAGCGCCATTATGCCTTCATTTAACTGTCAATCTTTACTCTGATTAACGGCTCCTTGATTATTATAATAAAAAAAGAAGCGCTAAGCCACAAGGGCTATACAGCAACGGCTCCTTGAAAGCAAATTCGCACTGAATTTCGCTTAGTTTTTGGTCACCAAAATACATTTTTCTTGCCTTCGCTTTTTTGCATTTAGAAAAAAATATTTTGGATTACTTTTCATTTCAATGATCTCTCTGCTTGTTGGCTCTCGCTTTCTTCCTTTCGTTCGCTCTTGCTCTCTCATTCAGTTTTATTTGAGTTTTCTTTTTTTCTAACCAGTGCTTATCGTTCTTTCAGACAGTCCAAGTCGTCGTCTCTGCTTGTCGAGTGAGCGTCCCTATCTTACTTTCTAGCATCTTTATCTTTTTCCTTAACGACATGAGTTTCAAGCACATTTGTAGTGCCACTGAACTTATTTTCTCGAGGAATTAGTTTTAAATGAACTTTACTCTTACTATCTTCCGACCTTATTTCTGAGAGGCTATAATTTATTTCCCAATTAATGTGTTTGTTGCTGAAACCGAATTAGTTGACTATATCCTTATGGTGTGGTGGCCGTCTTACGACTGGTATGTATGTAGACTGCTGAACTTCAAGTACATTGTGGTCCGATTTTAATGTGTTTGACACCATTAAGTTCCGTCCCATACCATCATTAGTGAAAATAAGGTTAAGGTTATTTTATTATGTCTGGTCGTCACTGCTAGTTGCTGGCTTAAGGCGAATTTGTGGGTCTTGATAATTCGTTCTTATATGATTGCTCATCAGTGCTTCCTCCTAGAACTGCCTCTGCTAGTACAGTATTGTTACATTATTTCATTGCAAGTACCTCAAATTAAAATCAAGCAAGATTATGTTTGGAGTCGTGTTTGTAAGGTTTTTAAGGCAATGTCTCGTTTTCATGAACTGGTCTTAGAACCGCTGGGAATTTTGTATCGGGTGATTTGTACAAAAGTACAATAATCAAATTCTGATTCAAATTATTTACTGTCAAAACTACGGTATTCGTGCAAAGGAGCGACTCTTAACATACATATTAACCCTTTGTATCTTTCTTAGGATAAATGGTTACCATCTCATGTGTGTTAGTAAATACCACTGTTACCACATGCAAGCAGTTGCTGCTTGCAGCGCCCCCGCCAAAATGCCAAAGGCTTATTTGATAAGGGGCCTTTTCCCTAAGCAATATATATTCCCTAGAATCTAGGCGTAAAAGTATGACAATTTATACCTGGGAAATATTAGAGAGAGACTGATTCTAAATTTGCACACCACAATCACTTCTTACGAGAGTGGGAGGCACAACAGACTGAAAAATCTCTAATAAAAAGTAATTATATTTATAGGAAAATGCTAAGCCCAAAGAGATCATACAGTGCCTAAGGAATCAAAGAATCAGGTTTGATTTAAGGGCACGGTAGCTCCAAGTCTTTGGAGCTACCGTGCCCTTAGATCAAACCGTGCCATGGACCCATCTTTGTACTGGGTAGCTCCAAGTCCTTGAAGCTACCCATTACAAAGATGGGTTTCAATAATTACATAATCCAGAACTCGCTAAGTATAAAAGGTTCAAGAAGAAACACTACTATCCCTTCACTTACAAAGGAATTACCAACACACTTCCTGTCTGTGCGGGGAAACTGACAAGTTCATCCAAACAGTTCTTGGTAAACCGGGCTGTGGTGCTTATGTGGAGCTGCAAGTCCCAACAGCCTGGCTGAACAGATCACCACCACCTAGAAGGCGGAGGCAGAGCCTGACTGTGGGTGCTATCATCTCCGCTATCACCATTTATCTCACTAAATACATAGGAAAACTAGAGAACACTACGTGCCCATAAATAACACTTAAAACCTTATTACAAAGTAAGGTATTTTATAAGTTTTAAGAGGCAAAGTAGCAGAACACCATCCCCCTCCCGGGCATCTTAAACATCCAGCGTTTGGATCACTTCCTGAAGCCTCGCTCAAATTACCTTCTTGGCCCCGATTAGTTAGTTTAATATGTTTATTATGCACCCCATACCCATCCTGTGGGCGGTAGTCAAAAGATTACAGAGGTACATAATTGGTCCAGGGACTGGACTCCAAAGTCCCGATTATTGCTGGCGTTTTTTAGTGGTCTGGTATGTAGTGGTGTGGTGGGCGCCAGCATGGCTAGTGGTGGTTGTGGTGGGCGCCAGCATGGCTAGTGGTGGTTGTGGTGGGCGCCAGCATGGCTAGTGGTGGTTGTGGTGGGCGCCAGCATGGCTAGTGGTGGTTGTGGTGGGCGCCAGCATGGCTAGTGGTGGCTGTGGTGGGCGCCAGCATGGCTAGTGGTGGCTGTGGTGGGCGCCAGCATGGCTAGTGGTGGCTGTGGTGGGCGCCAGCATGGCTAGTGGTGGCTGTGGTGGGCGCCAGCATGGCTAGTGGTGGTTGTGGTGGGAGGCAACAACACACTCCATAACGAAGAATTGAGACACTTATGCAACACATGGGAATCTTTATTGAAGAAACGTTTCGCCACACAGTGGCTTCATCAGTCCAATACAAAGTAGAAATGGGTAAGGAGAGTAGAAGTATGAGGTAATCAGTCCCTCAACCTGGATTCGATGTGTTCAGTCCATCACTCTTGTAGTAAGTGCAGCATAGGGCCAGAGAGGTGGCTTATATACTGCGGTGAGATGAGTTGAAGCAGGAGGAGGCGGGATCTTAGTGGGACCTGCCACTAATGTAAGTAGGTCATCGTCCAAAGGTTTGGGCAAGCGTTGAAGTCTTTGTACCAAGATTCCATGATGTTGCAGTGTCTGACAGATGTGATGAATGGTTTTGAAAACCGACAAGTTGAAGAATTGAGACACTTATGCAACACATGGGAATCTTTATTGAAGAAACGTTTCGCCACACAGTGGCTTCATCAGTCCGGTTTTCAAAACCATTCATCACATCTGTCAGACACTGCAACATCATGGAATCTTGGTACATAGACTTCAACGCTTGCCCAAACCTTTGGACGATGACCTACTTACATTAGTGGCAGGTCCCACTAAGATCCCGCCTCCTCCTGCTTCAACTCATCTCACCGCAGTATATAAGCCACCTCTCTGGCCCTATGCTGCACTTACTACAAGAGTGATGGACTGAACACATCGAATCCAGGTTGAGGGACTGATTACCTCATACTTCTACTCTCCTTACCCATTTCTACTTTGTATTGGACTGATGAAGCCACTGTGTGGCGAAACGTTTCTTCAATAAAGATTCCCATGTGTTGCATAAGTGTCTCAATTCTTCAACTTGTCGGTTTTCAAAACCATTCATCACACACTCCATAACCTTCAAGGTATCATGACCCAGACATGGACTTCGTGGTTTTTTTTTTTTTTTCCCGTCCACGACTAGTGTGACTTGGCAACTTCCACTTCGTGGTTTTTTTTTTTTTTTCCCGTCCACGACTAGTGTGACTTGGCAACTTCCAGAGTACCATCATAACTATAACCTAATATACTTCCCCTCGAGGCAGTAAATACCTTAATCAAATAAAAACCAGCCCAAGCATTATGTATTAAATATATACATTTATGTATGCGTTATACAGTATAATACGACAGAAATACCATTTTGCCTTGATAAAGTTCTGATTAAAGCAAAACATATATATGAAGATTTGCTCTCTACAGTTTTTTTTTTTACAATGGTCATATTTAATTCGTTTCCACATTAAGAACCCAACTAAACCTCTGAATTAATGTCATAGTCCTCCACTTCTCTAGGTGGTACAGAATCATTAAGTTGAACAGCCTGGAAGGGTTTAGCGCTTCACGAGAATATAATAATATCGTTAACTAAATTACTTATTTTTCACTGTTTTCTGTACTTATAGTGTTTATAACGCTACGTACATCTGTTTGTGCAAACTGACTTTCGCAAGAACCTCGCATTTCATCTTCCACAGAAACAGGAAGTGTGGAAGATACGGAAATTTTTTGCCATGGACGCGCCTCTTGCATGATGAAGTTCCGATTTTATACACTTCCTCACCTGGAAATGTTAAGGTCATGTACTGGAGTATTAGGAAAGTTTTAAAATGATTTAAAACATTACTATAAATACACGGCATTTAAAATTACTGGACGGTACCAAGGTAATCCGAATTGTGTATGGTAACACACGAACTGTACAGGGACAGGCCGAAGAACTAGACAATTAAAAAAAAAAAAGGAATAACTAGTGTACACTTTGATAATCTTATATTATTACCATGTTGATGAAATGAAGAACCTGTACGGACCATACAACTCCTGCCTGGGAAAAGGGTTATAATATGGTTGGATCCAACTTCATTTGTTTTAAGAGCCCTGCACCGCCCTGCACCACATTCTCAACGATTAAAATTTTTCATAGGAAATGAAATGTTGATGGAATGTAGATAACATGCTTGTATTTTACAAAGTAACATCACGCGTTCGAACCCGGGGGCTAAACTCCATATTGACCGTATTGTTACAACAGTGACTGTCATTAGTAAAGAGTGCAAGTGAAATATGAATACTTAATCAATTTCGACCAAACATGTTTGATGAATTTTGGGGAATATACTACCATAGTGCCCAAGAGAAAATTTACTGATCCGAAATCTTAATGTTGATTATTGAAGTGCAGATGATATAGCTTAGCCATATGTAACTCAGCTATATAATATTTCACTGATGAACCATTATTCTTTACACGAACTTGCTAGTTAAGGCCTATCAACTGCAAGTCAAAACTGAGGGTCACCTCTATAACAAATCCCTAAAACAGGGATTATAGGACATTCAGTGTGTAGTGATATACTCTTCCCGGTGAATACCGTCATACAAGACATCCTGGTCATATAACCTGAGTAAGCGGAGTTATAGGTACAGCTTAGGTCAAATTTTAAACAGCACAGAATAAAAAAAATAACCTGATAAACATGGTTTAACGCTATAGTATTGTACAAAATCAAACTAACAATACAAAAGTAGGTCATATATACAAGCAGGTAAGGTAGATATATTAGAGGTGGTCACAGGTGAACTATGTAGGACGCCGCTGCCTCACCTCGATATCGATGCGGTCTACTTTAATGTACTGCCAGTTATCTGTACCGAAGGCGATAGCCAGCAGAGCTACCGAGACAACGGCACATATCGTCGCTAAGGACAGTGTAATCGCCGAACAAGGCATTTCGAAGAAAAGTTTACGAGCAAAACCACAAGTAGCGTGACCAACCTCACAACACAAGGCCTCACAGGGAACTGACTGGTGTTAGAGCAGTGTAGCCACACCTGTCAGTGAGCTGTGCAGGGAGGCCAACCACCACGCTCATATACCACTCTCTTTTTCTTCTTCAGTTTAACAATATTCCTCGAATACTCAGTGACAAAATATTACACCATCTAATTAGTGATATATCCTGTAGTTTAACATATTTCAAGACTTTTATTCATAAATCTCATAATATAGAGATGTAATCCTTCACAGCTCGTGCACCTTGGCCTGAGGCGAGTAACTAAAATATTGTTCAGACTCAGCCGCGGCGGTCTCACAGAAAACGGGATGTTGCTCCTACTGTAATATTATTTGACTACGGTGAACAAATTCAACTCATATCCGCTATTTGTTATAAACAAATACTCTCCTGCTAGATCAGTGAATTTTCTCATGTGAATACGTATTTTTTTTGTTCAATATGAACGTTACAGTTACACTAATATTATGTTAACTTGTAGCATAACTTCCAAAATGAAGAAGACTATCATATTAATTATTAATATAAGAAGGTACATGACTAACTTGTGTATTTTTAACTCTCAAGGCAGTTTCCGTAGTGTCGGTGACGAGCTCTTGATCCAAGGAACTAGACCTGGCATCCCCTTCCCTTGATCGAAGCTGATTAACTCCAGGGATAATCACAGATAGCACTACAGACCACTACCCTACCTTCCTCCTGACAAACATTAGTAAACCACCACTCGAATACAACAAAGTCTCATTTAGACTCCATGACGAGGCCTCAGTAAGGAAGTTCACAGCTGACCTAGAGACTGTTGATTGGCCTACAGAATTCTCCAAGGCCAATGGTATTGATGACTGGACAGACATCTTTCTTAACAAATTACTTAGACTATACAACAAACATTGTCCTATAAAAACAAAACAGATCACAAACAAACGGCTTGGTTGCCCATGGCTAACCAGCACCATTCTGAAATCCATTGACAAGAAACACCAATATGAAAGGCAATATAGACAGGGCTTAATACACAAAGATACTCTTAAACACTATTCATCAGCTCTCACCAAAGTAATAAAAAAAGCCAAACAACTATACTACTCCAGTAGATTCACAGACACTAGAGGAGATATAAAAAAAACCTGGAAAACACTCTCTCAGATTCTAGGGACCCACAAACTGAGAAAAACCAAGAATATTGTCCTAACTAAACCTAATGAAACACCGCTACATCCCACTGACACAGCTAACAAGATAAACGACTTCTTCTCAAACATAGGATCTAATCTCGCCAGTAAAATCCCACATACCAATGCTCATGCCGGGGACTACCTAGATGGAAATTTCCCTAATTCCTTCTATCTTGCACCAACTGAGCCCACGGAAGTCATTGAGATCATAAAGTCACTTAAAAATAACTCGGGGAATCTGTCTCATGTCCCACCATTACTGTACAAGCGAGCGGCCCATGTCCTTTCGCATGCTATTTCATTACTTTTTAACAAGTCAATAGAGACTAGCACCTTCCCGAAACTACTCAAGATGGCAAGGGTTACACCAATACATAAAGGTGGTGACCCTACAGACTTAAACAACTATAGGCCAATATCTAACTTACCATTGCTATCCAAAATCTTTGAGAAACTCGTGCACAGGAGACTGTATTCATTTATAACGGCTCAAAACATACTCAACCCCTGCAGTTTGGATTCAGGAAAAATAAAAGCACTAATGATGCAATCATAAAAATGCTAGATCTGCTTTACACAGCATTGGAAAATAAGGAATATCCACTAGGAATTTTTATTGACCTAAGAAAAGCTTTTGACACAATAAACCACGAAATCCTACTCCACAAACTTGACCACTACGGTATAAGAGACCATGCGCTTGCTTATTTCAAATCTTACATTACTAATAGGTATCAGTACGTCACCATTAAAGACACAGCATCAGCAACACGGCCACTTGATACTGGAGTTCCGCAGGGAAGTGTCCTTGGTCCCCTGCTCTTCCTCATATACATCAATGACCTTCCAAACGTATCCCAACACCTGAAACCCATTCTCTTTGCTGATGACACGACTTATGTCATCTCTCACCCTAATCTTGCCACCCTCAACACCATTGTGAATGAGGAGCTGATTAAAATATCGACTTGGATGACAGCCAATAAACTTACGCTTAACACTGACAAAACTTACTATATTATGTTTGGTAGCAGAGCAGGAGATGCACAAATTAACATTAAGATTGACAACACTCTAATTACCAGAAATAATGGGGGAAAATTCCTAGGCTTATACCTTGACAACAACCTGAATTTCAGCACCCATATCCAGCATATAGCCAAAAAAGTATCCAAAACGGTTGGGATCCTCTCCAAGATACGATACTACGTGCCGCAAAATGCCCTTCTCACACTATACCACTCACTTATTTATCCATACCTCACCTATGCTATTTGTGCTTGGGGATCAACTGCAGCAACACACCTAAAGCCAATAATAACCCAACAAAAAGCTGCAGTAAGAATAATCACTAAATCCCATCCCTGGCAGCACACCCCCCCACTCTTCAAAGATCTAAACTTACTCCCAGTTCAGTACATCCACACTTACTACTGTGCAATCTATATCTACAGGGCCTTAAACTCTAATATCAACCTTGACCTAAAACGTTTTCTTGATAGTTGTGACAGAACCCACAGGCATAACACCAGAAACAAACATCTCTACGACATTCCCCGTGTCCGACTAAACCTTTACAAAAATTCAATGTATGTCAAAGGCCCTAAAATCTGGAATACCCTACCTGAGAACTCTAGAACTGCAGACACATTCATCACCTTCAAAACTACCATTATAAAACATCTTATCTCCCTGATACACCCCGTCAACTAACTACACGAATACCACCTGGTGGTTCACACTTACACTCGCTCACTCATTTGACCATAAACAGAAATATTAATCTCAGTCTTAAAATAATGAATCCTGTGATACTCCAATACTGAAACTATATACTGTGCCAAAACAAAAGCATTCACATTGCTAAACTCACAAACTAGTATTTAGTCACTTAGCCATAATACCAACTTACCTCATAATTTGTAATATTTTACAATTAAGAATAAAACTAAGTATGCCCGAAATGCCTAGCCATGCTAAGCGTTCTAGTGGTACACTCTGTAATCACAATTTTACTACATGTAAACCAAACAATAACCAAATTTCTGTAAACTCAGCATTGCAATCCTTATAGAGAATAAACTTTGAATACTTACCCCAGTCACTGTATGACCCCTACGTGTTTAGCGATCCCTAATTAATGTTATAATAATAATAATAATAATAATAATAATAATAATAATAATAATAATAATAATAATAATAATATCAACAGCAGCAACAATAATAATAATATGCATTTTTGTAAATCAATAAATTTGTATGACATAATACGGTTGTAAGTAGACTTGTTGGGAGATCCATTAATGGTACTGTATAACCGTACTCCATTATACCGGTCCCTCTGTCTAAATACCAGAAAATTATAATAATACTGAGTTGGGTATAAGTTTCTAAGGCAATTAAATGTCAGTATTGAATATTTGAAACTAATCAATTAAGACATTTACAAACAAAATTATCAATAATGGGTCCAGGGACTCAGCAGCAAAATTCTAATAACTTTACAGTCGCAGTAAACTATTTACATGTTTATACCTGTTACAAAAGTAATAAGTTATTTATGTAGACATGGACGGTCACCAGAAAAAAAAAACCTGGCAGGGCGGTTTGTATGAACAAATATTTGGTGAGGACAGTCAAATGTTTTGTGTGGATTGTGTTGCAGGACAAGAACATTGAATATCCATGAGATGATCAGACTGCCAGGCCGAAATAAATGTATGAGTAAATAACAAACAATTTGTACGAACCATCCTTTAGGAATTAGATGGACTGTTTTCATTTTTCGAGTTTTTGGTTGGGTTTAATTTTATTAGTTCTTGTACGAGTCATAAAATACACCTGATAATGAGTTTTCTGGGGCGACGCCTTTTTCACTGTAGTAACTTTTGTCATCATCTGAAAGTGTTGTAGATGGTGGTGGTATTTTTATAACAAATATAATTTTTTTTTACTGAAGCAAAACTTAAATGTTTGATGCGACTAGCAATTACTAATACTAATTACTAATACAAATTGTGAAGTGAACTAGAAAAAAAATCCACGAGTACACTGAGAGACAACACAATAAGTGTCAGGGTTCCATGACTGTTCAACTGCCTCCCAGCATACATAAGGGGGATTACCAATAGATCCCTGGTTGTCTTAAAAAAGGCACTGGACAGGCACCTAAAGTCAGTACCTGACCAGCCGGGCTGTGGTTCGTACATCAGTTTGCGTGTGGCCAGCAGTTACAGTCTGGTTGAAAAGATCCTGATCCACCGCGAATCCTGGTCACAGACCGGGCCGCGGGGGCGTTGACCCCCGAAACCCTCTCCAGGTAAACTACCTCATGGCATATATTACCAGTATTTAACTCTGTTAGAAAGAAATTTTGTTCTTCATATTTGTCTAGAGTAAATCTTGTATTTTTTCATATTTAGAACAATAATTTATTCCCTTTGCCCATTTTACATTTTTTTTTTTATATTTGTTACCTACCCTGTGGAATTCATTTAGTGATTATACCTTTTGAATATTTATTTTAACCTTTCGTAGTGATTAGTTTGTGAATGTTTGTCTCGCTACCCATCTAAGATTCTTCTCTCTTGTTTTTACACACTAATTTATTTTGTATTAACACGACATCAAGAGAAGTACTGAAGGTTGGTTGTAAATTCTTCCCCTCTCCCCCCTCCCAAGGCTTCACTTACCACTGCCACTATCACTGACTCACCACTATTACTGCTTCACCACTATCACTGACTCACCACTATTACTGCTTCACCACTATCACTGCTTCACCACTATCACTGCTTCACCACTATCACTGCTTCACCACTATCACTGCTTCACCACTATCACTACTTCACCACTATTACTGCTTCACCACTATTACTGCTTCACCACTATCACTGCTTCACCACTATCACTGCTTCACCACTATTACTGCTTCACCACTATCACTGCTTCACCACTATCACTGCCTCACCACTATCACTGCCTCACCACTATCACTGCCTCACCACTATTACTGCTTCACCACTATTACTGCTTCACCACTATTACTGCTTCACCACTATCACTGCTTCACCACTATCACTGCTTCACCACTATCACTGCTTCACCACTATTACTGCTTCACCACTATCACTGCTTCACCACTATCACTGCCTCACCACTATCACTGCTTCACCACTATCACTGCCTCACCACTATCACTGCTTCACCACTATCACTGCTTCACCACTATTACTGCTTCACCACTATCACTGCTTCACCACTATTACTGCTTCACCACTATCACTGCTTCACCACTATCACTGCTTCACCACTATTACTGCTTCACCACTATCACTGCTTCACCACTATCACTGCTTCACCACTATTACTGCTTCACCACTATCACTGCTTCACCACTATCACTGCTTCACCACTATTACTGCTTCACCACTATCACTGCCTCACCACTATCACTGCCTCACCACTATCACTGCCTCACCACTATCACTGCTTCACCACTATCACTGCTTCACCACTATTACTGCTTCACCACTATCACTGCCTCACCACTATCACTGCTTCACCACTATCACTGCTTCACCACTATCACTGCTTCACCACTATCACTGCTTCACCACTATCACTGCTTCACCACTATCACTGCTTCACCACTATTACTGCTTCACCACTATCACTGCCTCACCACTATCACTGCCTCACCACTATCACTGCCTCACCACTATCACTGCTTCACCACTATCACTGCTTCACCACTATTACTGCTTCACCACTATTACTGCTTCACCACTATCACTGCCTCACCACTATCACTGCTTCACCACTATCACTGCCTCACCACTATCACTGCCTCACCACTATCACTGCCTCACCACTATCACTGCCTCACCACTATCACTGCCTCACCACTATCACTGCTTCACCACTATCACTGCTTCACCACTATTACTGCTTCACCACTATTACTGCTTCACCACTATTACTGCTTCACCACTATTACTGCTTCACCACTATTACTGCTTCACCACTATTACTGCTTCACCACTATTACTGCTTCACCACTATTACTGCTTCACCACTATTACTGCTTCACCACTATTACTGCTTCACCACTATTACTGCTTCACCACTATTACTGCTTCACCACTATCACTGCTTCACCACTATCACTGCTTCACCACTATCACTGCTTCACCACTATCACTGCCTCACCACTATCACTGCCTCAACACTATCACTGCTTCACCACTATCACTGCTTCACCACTATCACTGCTTCACCACTATCACTGCTTCACCACTGTCACTGCTTCACCACTATTACTGCTTCACCACTATCACTGCTTCACCACTATCACTGCTTCACCAACATCACTGCTTCACCACTATTACTGCTTCACCACTATCACTGCTTCACCACTATTACTGCTTCACCACTATCACTGCTTCACCACCATCACTGCTTCACCACTATCACTGCCTCACCACCATCACTGCTTCACCACTATCACTGCCTCACCACCATCACTGCTTCACCACTATCACTGCCTCACCACCATCACTGCTTCACCACTATCACTGCCTCACCACCATCACTGCCTCACCACCATCACTACCTCACCACCATCACTGCTTCACCACTGTCACTGCTTCACCACTATCACTGCCTCACCACCATCACTGCTTCACCACTATCACTGCCTCACCACCATCACTGCCTCACCACCATCACTGCTTCACCACTGTCACTGACTCACCACCATCACTGCCTCACCACTATCACTGCCTCACCACCATCACTGCCTCACCACCATCACTGCTTCACCATTATCACTGCCTCACCACCAACCCTGCCTCACCACCATCATTGCCTCACCACCATCACTGCCTCACCACTATCACTGAATCACCACCATCACTGCCTCACCACCATCATTGCCTCACCACCATCACTGCCTCACCACCATCACTGCTTCACCACTATCACTGCCTCACCACCATCATTGCCTCACCACCATCACTGCCTCACCACCATCACTGCTTCACCACTATCACTGACTCACCACCATCACTGCCCCACCACCATCACCACCTCACCACCATCACTGCCTCTCCACCATCACTGCCTCACCACTATCACTGAATCACCACCATCACTGCCTCACCACCATCACTGCCTCACCACCATCACTGCCTCACCACCATCACTGCCTCTCCACCATCACTGCCTCACCACTATCACTGAATCACCACCATCACTGCCTCACCACCATCACTGCCTCACCACCATCACTGCCTCACCACAATCACTGCCTCACCACCATCACTGCCTCACCACTATCACCGCCTCACCACCATCACTGCCTCACCACTATCACCGCCTCACCACCATCACTGCCTCACCACTTTCACTATCACTGCCCGGTCTGTGACCAGGCCTCATGGTGGATCAGAGCCTGATCAACCAGCATGTTACTGCTGGCCGCACGCAAGCTGACGTACGAACCACGGCCCGGTTGGTCAGATACTGACTTTAGGTGCCTGTCCAGTGCCTTCTTGAAGACAGCCAGGGGTCTATTGGTAATCCCCCTTATGTATGCTGGGAGGCAATTGAAGAGTCTTGGGCTCCGGACACTCACTGTGTTCTCTCTCAATACACTCGTGGCGCCCCTGCTTTTCATCGGGGAAATGTTGCATCTCCTGCAGAGTCTTCCCTTCATAGGGAGTAATTTTCGTGTGCAGGTTTGGCTGGTGGAAACATTTCGACGCGTTTCCTTACACCTGTTGTCATGTTCACCTAGCAGCAAGTAGGTACCTGGGTGTTAGTGGACTGGTGTGGGTGGCATTCTAGGGGACAAAATTGAGGACCCCAATGGAAATAAGTTAGACAGTACTCGATGACGCACTGACTTTCTTGGGTTATCCTGGGTGGCTAACCCTCCGGGGTTAAAAATCAGAACAAAATCTTATCTTAACATTCAAAGGAAGTTGCTAAACCCGTACGAGTCATACATGGCCAGGGTGGCTGGTATGGGGGACCCAGGTTCACACACTGCCAAACGTGGGCAGCTTTTTACCCTTACTGTATATCTTCATTATTATTAGTATTATTGGGCAGTGCTAAACCCATACTGGTCATTCAGCGCCTAAGAAACAGAGCAAACTGATTTGATCCAAGTAGAGGGTAACTCAAATTCCTTGAATGATGAACCCTTCATTAGCGTCAACAATGAAGAAATATTTCAAAGATTCCTTACTCCCTCACTCACACTTTCTCACACCGAGTAGGTATGTCAGGAGCTCAACACGAGATTTAAAGAAGTATTTACAGTGGAAACCAGTAGGACTCCAGGAAATCAGAACAGTGGGGTACACCAGCAAGTGCTGGATGAGGTACATATAACCAAGGAGGAGGTGAAGAAGCTGCTATGCGAACTTGACACCTCAAAGGCGGTGGGACCAGACAACAATCATTTGAAACTGGGCAACTCCCCGAGGTATGGAAGATGGCAAATGTAGTCCCAATTTTTAAAAGGGGAGAAAGACATGAGGCACTAAACTACAGACCTGTATCACTAACGTGTATAGTATGCAAGGTCATGGAGATCATCAGGAGGAGAGTGGTGGAGCACCTGGAAAGAAACAAGTGTATAATTGACTACCAGCACGGTTTCAGGGAAGGAAAATCCTGTGTCACAAACCTACTAGAGTTTTATGACAAGGTGACAGAAGACAGGAGAGAGAGGGGTGGATCGACTGCATTTTTTTGGACTGCAAGAAGGCCTTCGACAGTTCCTCACAAGAGGTTACTGCAAAAGCTAGAGGATCAGGCACACATAACAGGATAGGCACTGCAATGGATCAGAGAATACCTGACAGGGAGGCAACAACGAGTCATGGTACGTGACGAGGTGTCAGAGTGGGCGCCTGTGACAAGCGGGGTTCCACAGGGGTCAGTCCAAGGACCTGTGCTGTTCTTGGTATATGTGAACGACATAACGGAAGGGATAGACTCAGAAGTGTCCTTGTTTGCAGATGATGTGAAGTTAATGAGAAGAATCAAATTGGATTAGCATCAGGCAGGACTACAAAGAGACCTGGACAGGCTACAAGCCTAGTCCAGCAACTGGCTCCTTGAGTTTAACCCTGCCAAATGCAAAGTCATGAAGATTGGGGAAGGGCAAAGAAGACCGCAGACACAATATAGTTTAGATGGCCAAAGACTGCAAACCTCACTCAAGGAAAAAGATCTGGGGGTGAGTATAACACCGAGCATATCTCCTGAGGCGCACATCAATCAGATAACTGCTGCAGCATACGGGCGCCTGGAAAACCTACGGATAGCGTTCCGATACCTCAGTAAGGATTCGTTCAAGACTCTGTATACCATTTACGTCAGGCCCATACTGGAGTATGCAGCACCAGTTTGGAATCCACACCTAGTCAAGCACGTCAAGAAATTAGAGAAAGTGCAAAGGTTTGCAACAAGACTAGTCCCAGAGCTACTGGGATTGTCCTACGAAGAAAGGTTGAGGGAAATCGGCCTGACGACACTGGAGGACAGGTGGGTCAGGGGAGACATGATAACGACATATAAAATACTGCGCAGAATAGACAAGGTGGACAAAGACGGGATGTTCCAGAGAAGGGACAAAGACACAAGAGATCACAATTGGAAGTTGAAGACTCAGATGAATCAAAGGGATGTTAGGAAGTATTTCTTCAGTCATAGAGTAGTCAGGCCGTGGAATAGCCTAGAAAGTGACGTAGTGGAGGCGGGAACCATACATAGTTTTAAGGCGAGATTTGATAAAGCTCATGGGGCAGGGAGAGAGAGGACCTAGTAGCAATCAGCGAAGAGGCGGGGCCAGGAGCTATGGATCGACCCCTGCACCCACAAATAGGTGAGTACAAATAGGTGAGTACACACACACACACACACACACACACTCACTCACACTCACACACACTCACACGCACACGACATCGAGGGTATCATGTATGAAAGGCCCCTGGGAGCTAGTGATCATGTGGTTCTGTGCTTCGACTACATAGTTGAGCTCCAAGTGGAGAGAGTAGCAGGAATAGGCTGGGAAAAACCAAACTACAAAAGGGGGAACTACTCAGGCATGAGGAACTTCCTTCAAGACATTCAGTGGGAGAGGGAACTGACAGGAAAACCAGTACAAGAAATGATGGACTATGTAGCAACAAAATGCAAGGAGGCAGAGGAGAGGTTTGTTCCCAAGGGAAACAGAAATAATGGGAAGAACAGAACGAGTCCTTGGTTCACCCAAAGGTGTAGGGAGGCAAAAACTAGGTGTACTAGAGAATGGAAAAGGTACAGAAGACAGAAAACTCAGGAAAATAAAGAAATCAGCCGAAGAGCCAGAAACGAATATGCACAGATAAGAAGGGAGGCTCAGAGACAATATGAAAATGACATAGCATCAAAAGTAAAGACTGACCCGAAGCTGTTGTACAGCCACATCAGGAGGAAAACAACAGTCAAGGACCAGGTAATCAGACTGAGGAAGGGTGATGGGGAATTCACAAGAAACGACCGAGAGGTATGTCAGGAGCTCAACACAAGATTTAAAGAGGTATTTACAGTGGAAACCAGTAGGACTCCAAGAAATCAGAACAGGGGGGCATACCAGCAAGTGCTGGATGAGGTACATATAACCAAGGAGGAGGTGAAGAAGCTGCTATGCGAACTTGACACCTCAAAGGCGGTGGGACCAGACAACATCTCTCCATGGGTCCTTAAAGAGGGAGCAGAGATATTGTGTGAGCCATTAACAAAGATCTTCAACACATCATTTGAAACTGGGCAACTCCCTGAGGTATGGAAAATGGCAAATGTAGTCCCAATTTTTGAAAAGGGAAACAGACATGAGGCACTAAACTACAGACCTGTATCACTAACGTGTATAGTATGCAAGGTCATGGAGAAGATCATCAGGAGGAGAGTGGTGGGGCACCTGGAAAGAAACAAGTGTATAATTGACAACCAGCACGGTTTCAGGGAAGGAAAATCCTGTGTCACAAACCTACTAGAGTTTTATGACAAGGTGACAGAAGTAAGACAAGAGAGAGAGGGGTGGATCGACTGCATATTTTTGGACTGCAAGAAGGCTTTCGACACAGTTCCTCACAAGAGGTTACTGCAAAAGCTAGAGGACCAGGCACACATAACAGGAAAGGCACTGCAATGGATCAGAGAATATCTGACAGGGAGGCAATGTAAAAAACGAGTCATGGTACGCGACGAGGTGTCAGAGTGGGCGCCTGTGACAAGCGGGGTTCCACAGGGGTCAGTCCTAGGACCTGTGCTGTTCTTGGTATACGTGAACGACATAACGGAAGGGATAGACTCAGAAGTGTCCTTGTTTGCAGACGATGTGAAGTTAATGAGAAGAATCGAATCGGTCGAGGATCAGGCAGGACTACAAAGAGATCTGGACAGGCTACAAGCCTGGTCCAGCAACTGGCTCCTTGAATTTAACCCTGCCAAATGCAAAGTCATGAAGATTGGGGAAGGGCAAAGAAGACCGCAGACACAATATAGTTTAGATGGCCAAAGACTGCAAACCTCACTCAAGGAAAAAGATCTGGGGGTGAGTATAACACCGAGCATATCTCCTGAGGTGCACATCAATCAGATAACTGCTGCAGCATACGGGCGCCTGGCAAACCTATGGATAGCGTTCCGATACCTCAGTAAGGATTCGTTTAAGACTCTGTACACCATCTACGTCAGGGCCATACTGGAGTATGCAGCACCAGTTTGGAATCCACACCTAGTCAAGCACGTCAAGAAATTAGAGAAAGTGCAAAGGTTTGCAACAAGACTAGTCCCAGAGCTACGGGGATTGTCCTATGAAGAAAGGTTGAGGGAAATCGGCCTGACGACACTGGAGGCCAGGAGGGTCAGGGGAGACATGATAACGACATATAAAATACTGCGCGGAATAGACGAGGTGGACAAAGACGGGATGTTCCAGAGATGGGACACAGACACAAGAGGTCACAATTGGAAGTTGAAGACTCAGATGAATCAAAGGGATGTTAGGAAGTATTTCTTCAGTCATAGAGTAGTCAGGCCATGGAATAGCCTAGAAAGTGATGTGGTGGAGGCAGGAACCATACATAGTTTTAAGGCGAGGTATGATAGAGCTCATGGGGCAGGGAGAGAGAGGACCTAGTAGCAATCAGCGAAGAGGCGGGGCCAGGAGCTGTGACTCGACCCCTGCAATCACAAATAGGTGAGTACAAATAGGTGAGTACACACTCACACAGCCACAGAGTAGTCAGTAAGTGGAATAGTTTGGGAAGCGATGTAGTGGAGGCAGGATCCATACATAGCTTTAAGCAGAGGTATGATAAAGCTCACGGCTCAGGGAGAGTGACCTAGTAGCGATCAGTGAAGAGGCGGGGCCAGGAGCTCGGACTCGACCCCCACAATCTCAACTAGGTGAGTACAACTAGGTGAGCTCACACACACACACACACACACACACACACACACACACACACACTCACACACACACACACACACACACACACACACACACACACACACACACACAAGACAGAGGGGGACACCAACAGGAAATAAACCAACAGGTGCTGGAAGATATGCACACAACTGAGGAGGAGGTGAAGAAGCTGCTAAGTGACCTTGATACCTCAAAGGCAATGGGACCGGACATCTCCCCGTGAGTCCTCAGGGAGGGAGCAGTTATACTGTGTGTGCCATTATCCACAATCTTCAAAACATCCCTTGAAACCGGGCAACTACCTGAGGTATGGAAGACCGCAAATGTAGTGCCCATTTTTAAAAAAGGAGACAGAAAAGAGGCACTAAATTACAGACCAGTGTCACTGACCTGTATAGTATGCAAAGTCATGGAGAAGATTATCAGGAGGAGAGAGGTGGAGCACCTGGAACGGAATAAGATTATAAACGATAACCAGCACGGATTCATGGAAGGCAAATCCTGTGTCACAAACCTTCTGGAGTTCTATGACAAAGTTACAGAAGTGTGACACGAGAGAGAGGGGTGGGTTGATTGCATTTTCTTGGATTGCAAGGCGGCAAGTTCCTCAAAAGAGACTAGTGAAGAAACTAGAGGATCAGGCTCATATAACAGGAAGGGCACTGCAACAGATCAGAGAATACCTGACAGGGGGGCAACAACGAGTCATGGTACGGGATGAGGTATCATAGTGGGCACCTGTGATGAGCGGGGTCCCACATTATTATTATAATCAAAAAGAAGCGCTAAGCCACAAGGGCTATACAGCGCGGGGTCCCACAGGGATCGGTCCTAGGACCAGTGCTACTTCTGGTATATGTGAATGACATGATGGAAGGGATAGACTCAGAGGTGTCCCTGTTCACAGATGATGTGAAGTTAATGAGGAGAATTAAATCAGATGAGGACCAGGCAGGACTTCAAAGAGACCTGGGAAGGCTGGACACGTGGTCCAGCAACTGGGTTCTTGAATTCAACCCTGCCAAATGCAAAGTCATGAAGATCGGAGAAGGGCAAAGAAGACTGCAGACAGAATATAGACTAGGTGGCCAAAGACTGCAAACTTCGCTCAAGGAGAAAGATCTTGGGGTGACCATAACAACGAGCATGTCTCTGGAGGCACACATCAACCAGATAACTGCTGCAGCATACGGGCGCCTGGCAAACCTGAGAATAGCGTTCCAATACCTTAGTAAGGAATCGTTCAAGACACTGTACACTGTGTACATCAAGCCCATACTGGAGTATGCAGCTCCAGTTTGGAACCCACACCTGGGCAAACACGTCAAGAAATTATAGAAAGTGCAAAGGTTTGCAACAAGGCTAGTTCCGGAGCTCAGGGGTATGTCTTACGAAGAAAGGTCGAGGGAAATCGGACTGACGACATTGGAGGACACAGGCGGGTCAGGGGAGACATGATAACGACATACAAAATACTGCGTGGAATAGATAAGGTAGACAGAGACAGGCTGTTCCAGAGAGGGGACACAGAAACAAGGGGTCACAATTGGAAGCTGAAGACTCAGATGAGTCATAGGGATGTTTGGAAGTATTTCTTCAGTCATAGAGTCGTCAGGCAGTGGAATAGCCTAACAAGTGATGTAGTGGAGGCAGGAACCATACATAGTTTTAAGACGAGGTATGACAAAGGTCTGGAAGCAGAGAGAGGACCTAGTAGTGACATGTGAAGAGGCGGGGCCAGGAGCTGTGTATCGACCCCTGCAACCACAATTTGGCGAGTACAATTAGGTGAATACACACACACACACACACACAGGCAAATCCTGTGTCACGAACCTGGAGTTTTATGACAAGGTAACAGAAGTAACACACGAGAGAGAGGGGTAGGTTGATTGCATTCTCCTGGTGTGCAGGAAGGCCTTCGATACAGTTCCTCACAAGAGATTAGTGCAGAAGCTGGAGAATCAGGCTCTTGTAACAGGAAGGGCACTGCAATGGATCAGAGAATACCTGACAGGGAGGCAGCAATGAGTCATGGTACGTGATGAGGTATCACAGTGGGCACCTGTAATGAGTAGGGTCCCACAGGGGTCAGTCCTAGGACCAGTGCTATTTTTGATATGTGAATGACATGATGGAAGGGATAGACTCTGAAGTGTTGCTGTTTGCAGATGATGTGAAGTTAATGAGGAGAATTAAATCAGATGAGGACCAGGCAGGGCTACAAAGAGACCTGGACAGACTGGACACCTGGTCCAGCAACTGGCTTCTCGAATTCATTCCTGCCAAATGCAATGTCATGAAGATTGGGGAAGGGCAAAGAAGACCGTAGACAGAGTATAGGCTAGGTGGCATGAGTACAACACTGAGCACGTCTCCAGAAGCACACATCAACCAGATAACTGCTGCAGCATATGGGCGCCTGGCAAACTTGAAAATAGCGTCCTGATACCTTAGTAAGAAAGCATTCAAGATACTGTACACTGTGTACGTCAGGCCCATACTGGAGTATGCAGCACCAGTTTGGAATCCACACCTGGTCAAGCATGTCAAGAAACTAGAGAAAGTACAAAGGTTTGCAACAAGGCTAGTTCTGGAGCTTAGGGGAATGTCCTACAAAGAAAGGTTGAGGGAAATTGGACTGACAACACTGGAGGACAGGAGGGTCAGGGGAGACATGATAACGACATACAAAATACTGCATGGAATAGATAAGGTGGACAGAGATGGGATGTTCCAGAGAGGGGATACAGAAACAAGGGGTCACAATTGGAAGCTGAAGACTCAGACGAGTCACAGGGATGTAGGAAGTATTTCTTCAGTCATAGAGTTGTCAGGAAGTGGAATAGCCTAGCAAGTGATGTAGTGGAGGCAGGAACCATATATTCAATTCAATTCAATTCAATTCAAAGTTTATTCTCTATAAAGATTACAATGCTGAGTTTACAGAATTTGGTTATTGTGTGGTTTACATGTAGTAAAATAATGATTACAGAGTGTACCACTAGAACACCTAGCATGGCTAGGCATTTCGGGCAGACTTAGTTTAAATCTTAATTTTAAAATATTACAAATTATGAGGTAAGTTGGTATTATGGCTAAGTGACTAAATACTAGTTTGTAAGTTTAGCAATGTGAATGCTTTTGTTTTGGCACAGTACATAGTTTCAGTATTGGAGTATCACAGGATTCATTATTTTAAGATTGAGATTAATATTTCTGTTTATGGTCAAATGGGTGAGTGAGTGTAAGTGTGAACCACCAGGTGGTATTCGTGTAGTTAGTTGACGGGGTGTATCAGGGAGATAAGATGTTTTCTAATGGTAGTTTTGAAGGTGATGAATGTGTCTGCAGTTCTAGAGTTCTCAGGTAGGGTGTTCCAGATTTTAGGGCCTTTGACATACATTGAATTTTTGTAAAGGTTTAGTCGGACACGGGGAATGTCGTAGAGATTAGAGATGTTTGTGTCTGGTGTTATGCCTGTGGGTTCTGTCACAACTATCAAGAAAGCATTTTAGGTCAAGGTTGATATTGGAGATTAAGGTCCTGTAGATGTAGATTGCACAGTAGTAAGTGTGGATGTACTGAACAGGGAGTAAGTTTAGATCTATGAAGAGTGGGGGGGGTGTGTTGCCAGGGATGGGATTTAGTGATTATTCTTACTGCAGCTTTTTGTTGGGTTATTATTGGCTTTAGGTGTGTTGCTGCAGTTGATCCCCAAGCACAAATAGCATATGTGAGGTATGGATAAATGAGTGGTATAGTGTGAGAAGGGCAGTTTGCGGCACGTAGTATCGTATCTTGGAGAGGATCCCAACCATTTTGGATACTTTTTTGGTTATGTGTTGGATATGGGTGCTGAAATTCAGGTTGTTGTCAAGGTACAGGCCTAGGAATTTGCCCTCATTATGTCTGGTAATTAGAGTGTTGTCGATCTTAATGTTAATTTGTGCATCTCCTGCTCTGCTACCAAACATAATATAGTAGGTTTTGTCAGTGTTAAGCATAAGTTTATTGGCTGTCATCCAAGTCGATATTTTGAGCAGCTCCTCGTTAACAATGGTGTTGAGGGTGGTAAGATTAGGGTGAGAGATGACATAAGTCGTGTCGTCAGCAAAGAGAATGGGTTTCAAGTGTTGGGATACGTTTGGAAGATCGTTGATGTAAATGAGGAAGAGCAGGGGACCAAGGACACTTCCCTGCGGAACTCCAGTATCAAGTGGCCGTGTTGTTGATGCTGTGTCTTTAATGGTGACATACTGATACCTATTAGTAAGGTAAGATTTGAAATAAGCAAGCGCATGGCCTCTTATACCGTAATGGTCAAGTTTGTGGAGTAGGATGCCATGGTCTACTGTGTCAAAAGCTTTTCTTAGGTCAATAAAAATTCCTAGTGGATATAGCTTTAAGACGAGGTATGACAAAGCTCAGGTAGCAGAGAGAGGACCTAGTAGCGATCAGTGAAGAGGTGGGGCCAGGAGCTGAGTCTTGACCCCTGCAACTACAATTAGGTGAATTAGGTGAGTACACACACTTATGCAACACCTGGGTGTATTATAAAGATGTTTCGCCACTAATAGGTCCTTCCTACCTGCAGTGGCGAACCTATATTTTTTGGGCCTTGAAGCTTGAACTCATGGTGGTCCCTCTGCAATCCCTTCTAATACAGTAGACCCAAAATTTTTAAGCAAATGTGGACTAAAGTGGCTTCTGGGGGCCTCCGGGATTAGGGGCCCTGAAGCTTAAGCTTCATTAATTTCATAGTAGATCCACCCCTGCCTACCTGTGACATTTCCTTCAACTGCTGCACCTTTCTTCCAACTCCAGTAAGTAACCATCCTCCTGCCTCTGCTTCCGTATAGTCAGTGCTAAATGACTGAATACCTATTAAAGCTGAGGGACTGATTACCACATCTACTGTCTCCAGTATAATTATTTTTCTGCCTTAATTTAAAAAAGCCCCTGGCTGGTGAAATGTCTTTGTAATAGATACCCCTGGCATTTGGACAAAAAAGTCAGTTCCTGCCCCTGTGGCTGGTGCAACAGCCTGGTTGATCTTTGTAATAGATACTCAGGTGTTGCGTATCTGTCAGTATTAAATATCGCCCTCGAGAGTTCTGGGGCCCCATACAAGGTTCATATACAGCGTGGCTTTGGAGGACTCAAAACACGGATTAACGTAGTTTTGCACTGAGCCAGTAGGTGGAACTTTGTCATTCTATGGAGAACAGTCATAATCCTTTACTTAAATACTTGGGGGGGGGGGGGTTGCCAAATGTCCAACAGTACCTCATGAAGTGTCATGAGTCTTGAAACTGCACTTTATCTCTTAAGTTTACCATCCATTCAGGATCACCAACCTTATATAAGAGGTAAGTTTATGAAAATTTTGCACAACATAGCTAAATAGCTATTACATATTGATATAAATAAAATTTGGACAAAGCTAGAACAACTTGGTGTAAAATGTGATATAAAGAACTATGACCACTGGGTGGATCCTTGGATACGACATAAAGGTAACTACAAAAAAACATAATGAAGTCAATTTCTACCTAATTTGGGGAATATTTAGGCCTGGCCACGGATGGTCCTGCAGGGGCGTTGACCCCTGAAACCCCCCTTCAGGTAATTTAACAGAGATTTATGAGGAAATTATGTCTGATGGTAAAGAAATAGTCAATTTCTAACTAATTTCTATATATTTTTAAGAAAAGTTTTACAGTGGAACCCCGAGTTTTCAAAATCTTTTTATGTATTTTTTACTTAATTTAAATCATTCTGGGTGAAATTTTCAAGCAATATTAAAAACACTTTCTGATACTGAGGGAAACACGCTGATAGTGATTGTATAAATTATATCTTCTCAGATTGACCCAAAAGCCTTTTATAAGCAAGACGAGATTCCCAAACAAGATGACAGGAAAATTACTGTCGTTACCCCCAAAACTATTATTATTATTACAATCAATACTAAGTGCTAAACCAACAAGGCCCCTGAAACTAAAAGTGCTGACAGTGCCACTATTAAAAAAAATTATCTTCTGAAATCGTAGAGAATCTTTCTCTGAAGGTGATGACATCGAAAATACGCAAAGTTGGTGGTCAGGGCTCACTGTACACATAGTTGATTTGGCCCATGTTGAATCTTATTTTATGCTAATTCCAGTGTTCAATTTGACAAAATTCCTAGCTATTTAGCTAGTATGCCCATTCATCTATCAGAACTACCTTATTAAGTGGAGAGAAATCGGTAATTTGGTAAATTTTACACAAAGTTCAACAAATTCCAATTTAAAAGGTCCAAATTATTATTATAATTAAAACTAAGCACTAAACCGCCAGGATAGTACAGCGCTATCTCGGATTAATAAAATATAACCAAGATTAATTGGTCAGGGTTCAGATCATCCTGATAAATGAAGCAAACCTGGTAAAAGACCCATAAAATAGATCAGGGGGATGGGGGGAGGGGGTTAAGAGAAGCCCTAACTTTCTTCAGGAAAAATTGCACATTTCCACCACCTTGAGGCCTATTTCAAGCTACTTCTGCTCTGCAATCAACGAAAATAATCTGTTTCACTAGTATGTCTTCCATTGTATCAAGTGGTACCAAAAAACAGGCAATAAAACCCTGAATATTACCCTAGAAAATATCTACAAGCTATCTTAAATGAAACACAAGATCAGAGGTTTGCTTATCCCATCATGTACTGTGTGGAGCAGGATTTTTATGCTGTGCACACCCACTCTCTTATTTCTAATCCAAAATTTACTGCTCTTAGTACTATATTTGAGTGTGTTGTGTTTAAAAAGTAGATTAACATGAGTAACACTGGTGTCAATAACATAGATCTACAAGGAAAACAGTAAAAGGGTTAAGAGGTGATGTGAGGTCACCAAGAGAATAATTTCAAGGGCTAAGGGATTGAGATGGTTTCTTAAAGATGATGGACGCGGACAGGATGACAGTGTGTGTATAAATCTAGGGCAGAAGGTAGGAAGGGTGGGGTCAGGAATGGTTGAAGGAAGGAGGTACGAAACTGATTTTCTGAGGCTTAAGCATCCACCAGATTTGAGTGGGTGTGTTATATAGGCATGAATGGAGACAGGTTTATATTGGATGTGCTCTTGAAGTGTAAGCAAGGTAACTTTCAGGATGGGATTCAGGGAAACTGGTTAGCCAGACTCGAGTCTTGGAGGAAAAGAGGCAGTGCTTCTACTCTGAAGGAGGTGTGGGGATTTTGCAGTTGGAAACAATTTGAAATGCAACATGACACACCTCTGGCAACACAACGATTAAATGAAAGATGGTGAATGTTTTATTTTGGTCACCCTGCTTTGGAGAAACAAGGGTAATGAGGTAAAAAAAAAATATATATTACCTGCATTTTCTGCAGTATTTCATAAATTTACATCATTGCAAAGTATTATTTTTTTGCAGTTTATATAGTAGGTTGGTAGACAGCAACCACTCAGGGAGGTACTACCGTCTTGCCAAGTGAGTGTAAAACAAAAGTCTGTAATTGTTTTACATGATGGTAGGTTTGCTGATGTCTTTTGTCTGTCTCATAAATATGCAAGATTTCAGGTACATCTTGCTACTTCTACTTACACTTAGGTCACACGACACTTACATGTACACATTTATTTATACACACTCATCTGAGTTTTCTTTGATCTTATCTTAATAATTCTCATTCTTATTGCTTTTACTTTTATATCCATGGGGAAGTGGAATAAGAATCTTTCCTCCGTAAGCCATGTGTGTTGTAAAAGTCAACTAAAATGCCGGGAACAATGGGCTAGTAACCCCTTTTCCTGTAATAATTACTAAAAACAATAAGAAGAAAATTGTCAAAGTGGGATGTCTGAATGTGTGTGGATGTTGTGCAAATGATAAGAAAAACATGATTGTGGATGAGAAGAAGCTGGATGTCCTGGCTTTAAGTGAAACAAAGCTGAAGGGGGTGGGAGAGTTTCAACGGAGAGGAATAAACGAGATTAGGTCAGAGGTTTCAAATAGAGTTAGAGCTAAAGAAAGAGTAGCAATAATGTTGAGGGATAAGCTATGGCAGGAAAAGAGGGAATATAAATGTATTAATTAAAGGATTATGTGGGATAAAATAAAGGTTGAATGTGAAAAGTAGGTTATAGTAAGCATATATGCACCTGGAGAAGGGAGAAGTGTAGAGGAGAGAGAGAGACTTTGGGAAATGTTGAGTGAATGCAAGGGAAGTTTTGAACCAAGTGTGAGAGTACTGGTGGCTGGGGATTTCAGTGCTAAAGCGGGTAAAAATGTTGTGGAGGGAGTAGTAGGTAAATTTGGGGTGCCAGGGGTAAATGAAAATGGGGGGCCTTTAATTGAGCTATGTGTAGAAAGAGGTTTGGTAATAAGCAATACATATCTTATGAAAAAGAGGATAAATAAATATACAAGGTATGATATAGCACGTAATGAAAGTAGTTTGTTAGATTATGTATGGGTGGATAAAAGGTTGATGTGTAGGCTCCAGGATGTATATGTTTAAAGAGGGGCAACTGATATAGCAGATCATTATCTATAGCTACAGTTAGAGTAAGAGGTAGATGGGACAAGAGGAAAATGGCAACAACAAGTAAGAGGGAGGTGAAAGTGTATAAACTGAGGGAGGAGGAAGTTCGGGTGAGATATAAGCAGCTATTGGCAGAAAGGTGGGCTAGTGCAAGTATGAGTAGTGGGGTAAGGGGGGGTTGAAGAGGGTTGGAATATTTTTAAAAATGCAGTATTAGAATGTGGGGCAGAAGTTTGTGGTTACAGGAGGGTGGGTGCAGGAGGAAAGAGGAGTGATTGGTGGAGTGATGAAGGGTGTGATAAAAAAAGAAAAAGGTAGCTTATGAGAGGTTTTTACAAAGCAGAAGTGTTATAAGAAGAGCAGAGTATATGGAGAGTAAAAGAAAGATGAAGAGAGTGGTGAGAGAGTGCAAAAGGAGAGCAGATGACAGAGTGGGAGAGGCACTGTCAAGAAATTTTAATGAAAATAAGAAACAATTTTGGAGTGAGTTAAACAAGTTAAGAAAGCCTACGGAGCGAATGGATTTGTCAGTTAAAAAACAGAGTAGGGGAGTTAGTAGATGGGGAGGAGGTATTGGGTAGATGGTGAGAATATTTTGAGGAACTTTTAAATGTCGACGAAGAAAGGGAGGTGGTAATTTCATGCACTGGCCAGGGAGGTATACCATCTTTTAGAAGTGAAGAAGAGCTATATGTGAGTGTGGGGGAGGTGCGTGAGGCATTACGTAGAATGAAAGAGGGTAAAGCAGCTGGAACTGATGGGATCATGACAGAAATGTTAAAAGCAGGGGAGGATATAATGTTGGAGTGGTTGGTATTTTTGTTTAATAAATGTATGAAAGAGGGGAAGGTACCTAGGGATTAGCAGAGAGCATGTATAGTTCCTTTATATAAAGAGAAGGGGGAAAAAAGAGATTGTAAAAATTATAGAGGAATTAGTTTACTGAGTATACCAGGAAAAGTGTACAGTAGGGTTATTACTGAAACAATTAGAGGTAAGACAGAATGTAGGATTGCAGACGAGCAAGGTTTCAGAGTGGGTAGGGGATGTGTAGATGAAGTGTTTACATTGAAGCATATATGTGAACAGTATTTAGATAAAGGTAGGGAAGTTGTCATTGCATTTATGGATTTAGAAAAGGTATATGATAGAGTGGATTGGGGAGCAATGTGGCAAGTAAGTAAGTAAGTTTATTAAGGTATACACAAATACAGTTACATAGAATTATCATACATAGCAGCATGTGTGTAGAGAACCTAGGATAATCCAAAAAAGTCAGACAGAGTGACTTATTTCCATTGGGGTCCTTTTACCTTATTATTATAATACAGTGGACCCCCGGTTAACGATTTTAATCCGTGCAAGAGGGGTAATTGTTATGCGAAATAATCGTTATGTGAATGAATTTTCCCCATAAGAAATAATGGAAATAAAATTAATCCGTGCAAGACACCCAAAAGTATGAAAAAAAATTTTTTTTTACCACATGAAATATTAATTTTAATACACACAAACTGAAAAAGGCATGCACACTTACATGACACTTACTTTTATTGAAGATCTGGTGATGATTGATGGGATGGGAGGAGGGGAGAGCATTATCTTCTTACTGTTTAGAAGGGGAATCCCCTTCCATTAGGACTTGAGGTAGCAAGTCCTTTTCTGGGGTTACTTCCCTTCTTCTTTTAATGCCACTAGGGCCAGCTTCAGAGTCACTGGACTTCTTTCGCACAAGATATCTGTCCATAGTGGCCTGTACCTCTCGTTCCTTTATCACTTCCCTAAAGTGTTTCACAACATTGTCAGTGTACAGGTTGCCAACACGGCTTGCAATAGCTGTGTGAGGGTGATTTTCATCCATGAAGGTTTGCACTTCAAGCCACTTTGCACAGATTTCCTTTATCTTTGTAGTAGGCAACTTCTTCAATTTCTCTCTCCCCTCCTCTGAACCAGTTTCCCCAGGTCTGGCCTCTTGCTCTTGAAGTTGATCTATCAGCTCATCAGTGGTTAGTTCTTCATTGTCCTCCTCCACCAACTCTTCCACATCCTCCCCACTAACCTCCAACCCCAAGGACTTTCCCAATGCCACAATGGATTCCTCAACTGGCACAGGATTCTCAGGGTTAGCCTCAAACCCTTCAAAATCCCTTTTGTCTACACATTCTGGCCACAGTTTCTTCCAAGCAGAGTTCAAGGTCCTCTTAGTCACTTCCTCCCAAGCCTTACCTATAAGGTTTACACAATTGAGGATATTAAAGTGATCTCTCCAAAACTCTCTTAGAGTCAGTTGAGTTTCTGAGGTCATTACAAAGCACCTTTCAAACAGAGCTTTTGTGTACAGTTTCTTGAAGTTGGAAATAACCTGCTGGTCCATGGGCTGCAGGAGAGGAGTGGTATTAGGAGGCAAAAACTTCACCTTAATGAAGCTCATGTCCCCATAAAGTCGCTCTGCCACGTCTGTAGGATGACCAGGGGCATTGTCTAACACCAGGAGGCACTTAAGTTCTAATTTCTTTTCAGTTAGGTAATCTTTCACATTGGGGGCAAATGCATGGTGTAACCAGTTATAGAAAAATTCCCTAGTGACCCGTGCCTTACTGTTTGCCCTCCACAGCACACACAAATTATCCTTGAGGACATTCTTTTGCCTGAACGCTCTGGGAGTTTCAGAGTGATACACTAATAAAGGCTTCACTTTGCAATCACCAGTAGCATTGGCACACATGAGAAGAGTAAGCCTGTCTTTCATAGGCTTATGTCCTGGGAGTGCCTTTTCCTCCTGAGTAATGTAGGTCCTGCTTGGCATTTTCTTCCAGAACAGGCCTGTTTCATCACAATTAAACACTTGTTCAGGTTTCAGTCCTTCAGTTTCTATGTACTCCTTGAATTCCTGCACATATTTTTCAGCCGCTTTGTGGTCCGAACTGGCAGCCTCACCATGCCTTATCACACTATGGATGCCACTACGCTTCTTAAATCTCTCAAACCAACCTTTGCTGGCCTTAAATTCACTCACATCATCACTAGTTGCAGGCATTTTTTTAATTAAATCGTCATGCAACTTCCTAGCCTTTTCACATATGATCGCTTGAGAGACGCTATCTCCTGCTAGCTGTTTTTCGTTTATCCACACCAATAAGAGTCTCTCAACATCTTCCATCACTTGCAATCTTTGTTTCGAAAACACAGTTAAACCTTTGGCAAGAACAGCTTCCTTGATTGTCTTTTTGGTGCCCACAATAGTAGCGATGGTTGATTGGGGTTTCTTGTACAACTTGACTAGGTCGGCGATACGCACTCCACTTTCATACTTATCAATGATCTCTTTCTTCATTTCAATGGGTATTCTTACCCTTATTGGTGTACGGTTGGCACTAGAAGCTTTCTTGGGGCCCATGGTCACTTATTTTCCAGAAACAGCACCGAAAACACTGTAATAATACGAAATATTCCGAGTGTATGCTTGGATGTTAGCGCGGAGGCTGGCTGGTAAACAATGGCACGGGCGGCACATGTGAGGCTGGCTGAGGGCGCACATTGGACGCGTCTCGGACGAAAATCGGTGAGCGGGTTTTTAATCGGTATGCGCGGCAAAAATTTTGCGATTAAAGTAAGCGGTATGCGAAATAATCGCTATGTGATGCCATCGTTATGCGGGGGTCCACTGTATAAAGGTTATAATATTTTCTTATTATTCTACAATGAAGATAACATCTTATTATCATACTAAAAAGACTATCTACTACACCAAGGTCATTAAGACTATCTACAATACGAGGGTCATTAATAGGAATAAGGTAAAATTTACACGTATGTTAGCTAAAAAATAGAAAATCATTCCCCTCCCTTTCTGTAGCTACATTCATCAGACACCTTTTGGCACTCTTCTTGAACTGGTTCATGCTATGACTGGCTTTGACATGTGCGGGCAGTCTGTTCCATTCCTTTATTGCTGTACAATAAAAGGTGTTTGAAGCCTGGCCACTGACTGTGGGTACTACAAAGTTGTGCTCTCTCCCCCTAGTACTATGATTGCTTTGGTTCCCAACCTTGACAAAATTGACAGCAAGATATTCTGGACATTGTTTGTGAGCAATTTTATAAACATGATTTAGCTTCAGTTGTTTTACTCTGTCTTCAACATTCAGCATATCCAACTGCAAGTATATAGAATAGGTGGTAAGTTACTAAACGCTGTAAAGAGTTTTTATGAGGATAGTGAGGCTCAGGTTAGGACGTGTAGAAGAGAGGGAAACTACTTCCCGGTAAAAGTAATTCTTAGACAGGGATGTCTAATGTCACCATGGTTGTTTAATATATTTATAGATGGGGTTGCAAAAGAAGTAAATGCTAGAATGTTCGGGAGAGGGGTGGGATTAAATTATGGGGAATCAAGTACAAAATGGGAATTGACACAGTTACTTTTTGCTGATGATACTATGCTTATTGGAGATTCTAAAGAAAAATTGCAGAGTGGACGAGTTTGGGAGAATGTGTAAAGGTAGAAAGTTAAAAGTGAATATAAAAAAGAGTAAGATGATGTGGGTATCAAATGATTTAGATAAAGAAAAATTGGATATCAAATTGGAGAGGAGGAGGATGGAAGAAGTGAATATTTTCAGATATTTGGGAGTTGAAGTATCAGCAGATGGATTTATGAAGGATGAAGATAATCATAGAATTGATGAAGGAAAAAAGATAAATGGTGCATTGAGGTATATGTGGAGACAAAAAACATTATTTATGGAGGCAAAGAAGGGAATGTATGCAAGTATAGTGGTACCAACACTCTTATATGGGTGTGAAACTTGGGTTGTAAATGCTGCAGCGAGGAGACGGTTGGAGGCAGTGGAGATGTCCTGTCTAAGGGAAATGTGTGGTGTAAATATGCAGAAAATTTGGAGTGTGGAAATTAGGAGAAGGTGTGGAATTAATAAAAGTATCAGTCAGAGGGCTGAAAAGGGGTTGTTGAGGTGGTTTGGTCATTTTGAGAGAATGGATCAAAGTAGAATGACATGGAGAGCGTATAAATCTGTAGGGGAAGGAAGGCGGGGTAGGGGTCATCCTCGAAAAGGTTGGAGGGAGGGGGTAAAGGAGGTTCTGTGGGCAAGGGGCGTGGACTTCCAGCAAGCGCGCATGAGCATGTTAGATAGGAGTGAATGGAGACGAATCGTATTTGGAACCTGACGAGCTGTTGGAGTGTGAGCAGGGTAATATTTAGTGAAGGGATTCAGGGAAACTGGTTATTTTTATATAGCCAGACTTGAGTCCTGGAAATGGGAAGTAGAATGCCTGCACTTTAAAGGAGGGGTTTGGGATATTGGCAGTTTGGAGGGATGTGTTCTGTATCTTTATATGTATATGCTTCTAAACTGTTGTATTCTGGGCACCTCTGCAAAAACAGTGATTATGTGTTAGTGAGGTGAAAGTGTTGAATGGTGATGAAAGTGTTTTCTTTCTTTTTGGGTCACCCTGCCTCGGTGGGAGATGGCCGACTTGTTAAAATATATATACTATATATATATATATATATATATATATATATATATATATATATATATATATATATATATATATATATATATATATATATAATACTTTTATTAACTCCACACCTTTTCCTAATTTCCACACTCCGAATTTTCTGCATAATATTCACACCACACATTGCCCTTAAACAGGACATCTCCACTGCCTCCAACCATCTCCTCGCTGCTGCATTTACCACCCAAGCTTCACACCCATATAAGTGTGTTGGTACTACTATACTTTCATACATTCCCTTCTTTGCCTCCATAGATAACGTTTTTTTACTCCACATATACCTCAATGCACCACTCACCTTTTTTCCCTCATCAATTCTATGATTAACCTCATCCTTCATAAAGCCATCCGCCGACACGTCAACTCCCAAGTATCTGAAAACATTCACTTCTTCCATACTCCTCCTCCCCAATTTGATATCCAATTTTTCTTTATCTAAATCATTTGATACCCTCATCACCTTACTCTTTTCTATGTTCACTTCAACTTTCTACCTTTACACACATTCCCAAACTCATCCACTAACCTTTGCAATTTTTCTTTAGAATCTCCCATAAGCACAGTATCATCAGCAAAAAGTAACTGTGTCAATTCCCATTTTGAATTTGATTCCCCATAATTTAATCCCACCCCTCTCCCAAACACCCTAGCATTTACTTCCTTTACAACCCCATCTATAAATATATTAAACAACCATGGTGACATTACACACCCCTGTCTAAGACCTACTTTTACCGGGAAGTAGTCTCCCTCTCTTCTACACACCCTAACCTGAGCCTCACTATCCTCATAAAAACTCTTTACAGCATTTAATAACTTACCACCTATTCCATATACTTGCAACATCTGCCACATTGCTCCTCTATCCACTCTATCATATGCCTTTTCTAAATCCATAAATGCAATAAAAACTTCCCTATCTTTATCTAAATACTGTTCACATATATGCTTCAATGTAAACACCTGATCTACACATCCCCTACCCACTCTAAAACCTCCTTGCTCATCCGCAATCCTACATTCTGTCTTACCTCTAATTCTTTCAATTATAACCCTACCGTACACTTTTCCTGGTATACTCAGTAAGCTTATTCCCCTATAATTTTTACAGTCTCTTTTGTCCCCTTTCCCTTTATATAAAGGGACTATACATGCTCTCTGCCAATCCCTAGGAACCTTCCCCTCTTTCATACATTTATTAACCCTTTGAGGGTTTTCGTCGTACTAGTACGTCTTACGCGTAGGGGTTTTTGTCGTACTAGTACGCATAAATTCTAGCGGCCTCAAATCTCACAGGAAAAGGCTGATAAGCCTACATGTGAGAGAATGGGTCTGTGTGGTGGGTGTGCGCAGTAGGAAAAAAATCTGGGACCCAGTGGTGCATTGTGGGAATGCCATCATAGTACACAATTTCCACCGTGCCCTGTGGTAAGAAGTTCCTCACTCCTCGGCGAATTGGGACACTTTTGTTCCCCAGTGACAGTTCTAATACAGATGGAAGTGACAGTGAAGATGAGTTTCAAGGTTCTGGTGAGGTTTTGACCGAAACTAATGACCATAATATGGGTAATAGTGAGGAAAACCCAGACAACCCACAGCCTTCCACCTCTGGTGCTGGGCCGTCGTTCAGTTGTACCAGAATCAAAGAGGAAACTCCTATTTCCCAAAATCCCAGACTCAGATGTCAGCATTGGTGATGATAATGATAGTGATTATGAACTACAAGCTCTTCAAACTTGTTCCAAGAATGGAGGAGGAGGAGGAGGCAGAGGAGGAGGAGGCAAGAGGAGGAGGAGGCAAGAGGAGGAGGAGGCAAGAGGAGGAGGAGGCAGAGGAGGAGGAGGAGGAGGAGGAGGAGGAAGAAGAAGAGGAGGAGGAGGAGGAAGAAGAGGAGGAGGAGGAAGAGGAGGAGGAGGAGGAAGAAGAAGAATACGTAATGATAACAATAATACATAATAATAATACATAATAATAATAATACATAATAATAATAATAATAATAATAATAATAATACATAATAATAATAATAGGTAATAATAATAATATGTAATAATAAATGTTCACCCATGACAGTAACAAGATAAGGGGAGATAACATCTGATAAGTGCTGACGTTTGATGAGGGTAAATGAGGGTAGAGCTGATGCCAAAAGATGAGATGAACATCGCCCTCCCTTTGTTTTTGCTGGTATACTAACATTTCTGTCTGTCTATTTGCCTGTCTGTCAAGCTCCCTGTCTATCCATCTAGCTCTCTGTCTCAGAGAGCCACAAGACTGCGTCATCACTTTTACTCACATCTTCAAGCAGAGTATAGCACTTTGTCTGGGTTTCTTGGGTTATCCTAGGTAATTTATACCATGTATTCTTGTATTTATGTGTACCTGTGAGACAGAGATAGACAGACAGATAGAATGAGGGAGAAAGATAAAACACCATTGTGTATGACACCATGTTTCAGAGTTCCACAAGCTGCAGAACTAATAGGAATATGTTCAGTGACTGTATATTGGTATATATATTATAGAACAATAATAATAAACAATGTTTTGTATTGTTTGTTTTTGTAAACAAGTTTTGTAAACAATATATTGATAATTATGTTTGTGTGCTTATTGTGTTGTATACAACGAGTGTATATATGTACATTGCACCTTACTTTGGTCTCATAGGCCACATAAGTTATGTGAAAAAATAAAATAGTGAAAAAAACAACAAACCTTCAAATACAAGTAAACCAAAGTTTACCGGGTGAGCGGCAGTCGCCGCTGTTGCCATACGCGGCTCATTTTCTGCAAACTTCATGCATCCATATCTCCGTAAGTATTGATGGTAATTTTTTTTGGTTTATCCTATAATGTTTAGAAAAAAAAACTCTATTTTTTCATAAGAAAAAATATTTTTTTTTTTTTTTTGAAATTTGGCCGACCCTGAGAACGAGTTTCGGAGAGGGCCTGTCGACCCTCAAAGGGTTAAACAAAAGTACCAACCACTCCAACACTATATCCCCCCCTGCTTTTAACATTTCTGCCATGATCCCATCAGTTCCAGCTGCTTTACCCCCTTTCATTTTACGTAATGCCTCACGTACCTACCCCACACTTACATTCTGCTCTTCTTCACTCCTAAAAGATGGTATACCTCCCTGACCAGTGCATGAAATTACTGCCTCTGTTTCTTCCTTAACATTTAAAAGTTCCTCAAAATATTCTCGCCATCTACCCAATACCTCCATCTCCCCATCTACTAACTCCCCTACTCTGTTTTTAACTGACAAATCCATATTTTCCCTAGGCTTTCTTAACTTGTTTAACTCACTCCAAAATTTTTTCTTATTTTCATTAAAATTTCTTGACAGTGCCTCTCCCACTCTATCATCTGCTCTCCTTTTGCACTCTCTCACCACTCTCTTTACCTTTCTTTTACTCTCCATATACTCTGCTCTTCTTATAACACTTCTGCTTTGTAAAAACCTCTCATAAGCTACCTTTTTCTCTTTTATCACACCCTTTACTTCATCATTCCACCAATCACTCCTCTTTCCTCCTGCCCCCACCCTCCTATAACCACAAACTTCTGCCCCACATTCTAATACTGCATTTTTAAAACTATTCCAACCCTCTTCAACCCCCCCACTACTCATCTTTGCACTAGTCCACCTTTCTGCCAATAGTCGCTTATATCTCACCCGAACTTCCTCCTCCCTTAGTTTATACACTTTCACCTCCCTCTTACTTGTTGTTGCCACCTTCCTCTTTTCCCATCTACCTCTTACTCTAACTGTAGCTACAACTAAATAATGATCCGATATATCAGTTGCCCCTCTATAAACATGTACATCCTGGAGCCTACCCATCAACCTTTTATCCACCAATACATAATCTAATAAACTACTTTCATTACGTGCTACATCATACCTTGTATATTTATTTATCCTCTTTTTCATAAAATATGTATTACTTATTACCAAATTTCTTTCTACACATAGCTCAATTAAAGGCTCCCCATTTACATTTACCCCTGGCACCCCAAATTTACCTACTACTCCTTCCATAACATTTTTACCCACTTTAGCATTGAAATCCCCAACCACCATTACTCTCACACTTGATTCAAAACTCCCCACGCATTCACTCAACATTTCCCAAAATCTCTCTCTTCTCCAGGTGCATACACGCTTATTATAACCCACTTTTCACATCCAATCTTTATTTTACTCCACATAATCCTTGAATTAATACATTTATAGTCCCTCTTTTCCTGCCATAGCTTATCCTTCAACATTATTGCTACTCCTTCTTTAGCTCTAACTCTATTTGAAACCCCTGACCTAATCCCATTTATTCCTCTCCACTGAAACTCTCCCACCCCCTTCAGCTTTGTTTCACTTAAAGCCAGGACATCCAGCTTCTTCTCATTCATAACATCCACAATCATCTCTTTCTTATCATCTGCACAACATCCACGCACATTCAGACTTCCCACTTTGACAATTTTCTTCTTCTTATTCTTATTTTTTTGCACTCTCTTTTGTCCCCTTTGCCTTTATACAAAGGAACTATGCATGCTCTCTGCCAATCCCTAGGTACCTTACCCTCTTCCATACATTTATTAAATAATTGCACTAACCACTCCAAAACTATATCCCCACCTGCTTTTAACATTTCTATCTTTATCCCATCAATCCCGGCTGCCTTACCTCCTTTCATTTTACCTACTGCCTCACGAACTTCCCCCATACTCACAATTGGCTCTTCCTCACTCCTACAAGATGTTATTCCTCCTTGCCCTATACACGAAATCACAGCTTCCCTATCTTCATCAACATTTAACAATTCCTCAAAATATTCCCTCCATCTTCCCAATACCTCTAACTCTTCATTTAATAACTCTCCTCTCCTATTTTTAACTGACAAATCCATTTGTTCTCTAGGCTTCCTTAACTTGTTAATCTCACTCCAAAACTTTTTCTTATTTTCAAAAAAATTTGTTGATAACATCTCACTCACTCTCTCATTTGCACTCTTTTTACATTGCTTCACCAATCTCTTAACCTCTCTCTTTTTCTCCATATACTCTTCCCTCCTTGCATCACTTCTACTTTGTAAAAACTTCTCATATGCTAACTTTTTCTCCCTTACATCTCTCTTTACATCATCATTCCACCAATCGCTCCTCTTCCCTCCCGCACCCACCTTCCTGTAACCACAAACTCCTGCTGAACACTCTAACACTACATTTTTAAACCTACCCCATACTTCTTCGACCCCACTGCCTATGCTCTCATTAGCCCATCTATCCTCCAATAGCTGTTTATATCTTACCCTAACTGCCTCCTCTTTTAGTTTATAAACCTTCACCTCTCTCTTCCCTGATGCTTCTATTCTCCTTGTATCCCATCTACCTTTTACTCTCAGTGTAGCTACAACTAAACAGTGATCTGATATATCTGTGGCCCCTCTATAAACATGTACATCCTGAAGTCTACTCAACAGTCTTTTATCTACCAATACATAATCCAACAAACTACTGTCATTTTGCCCTACATCATATCTTGTATACTTATTTATCCTCTTTTTCCTAAAATATGTATTACCTATAACTAAACCCCTTTCTATACAAAGTTCAATCAAAGGGCTCCCATTATCATTTACACCTGGCACCCCAAACTTACCTACCACACCCTCTCTAAAAGTTTCTCCCACTTTAGCATTCAGGTCCCCTACCACAATTACTCTCTCACTTGGTTCAAAGGCTCCTATACATTCACTTAACATCTCCCAAAATCTCTCTCTCTCCTCTACATTCCTCTCTTCTCCAGGTGCATACACGCTTATTATGACCCACTTTTTGCATCCAACCTTTACTTTAATCCACATAATTCTTGAATTTACACATTCATATTCTCTTTTCTCCTTCCATAACTGATCCTTCAACATTACTGCTACCCCTTCCTTTGCTCTAACTCTCAGATACTCCAGATTTATTTATTTATTTAAACATGCTGGCCATCTCCCACCAAGGCAGGGATTACCCAAAAAAGAAACTCACCATCATTCACACAGTATCACTGTTTTAGCAGAAGTGCCCAGATATTTCAGTTTAGATGTCACTCCAAACAGCCAATATCCCAGATCTCTCCTTTAAAGTGTAGCATTGTACTTCCCACCTCCAGGACTCATGTCCAGCTAACCAGTTTCCCTGAATCCCTTCACAAAATATTACCCTGCTCACACTCCAACAGCTTGTCAAGTGCCAAAAATCATTTGTCTTCACTCACTCCTATCTAACATGCTCACACTTGTTTAAGCTTCTTTCATTTCCATTACCTGGTTCATCACATTAAATTTTATCATCCATCTATCACTTCACCTGCTCAATCTATGTAAGTGTTCTTGGGTCATACAGAGCTGCAGGGAAGGATGTGCAAACAGAAGAATATGTAAAAAATAGGAGTAAGTGAAGGGCAGGGGCATATGAGGGTACGGGTCAATGGACCTGAGGTAAGGAACGTTGTATGAGTAAAATTTACTAAATCAGAGTTTGTGCAGGTTAGTTTCTGCTAAAAAAAAAAAAAAAAAAAAAAAAAGTGTCACAGGTAGAGTCTGCATCAAGGGTGGGACTTACAGCAAGGATGTCACTGTTGGACAGTGGAGATGATGGAAATGAATCTTGGGAGTCTGCTAATAAACAGGAAAGTCTATAAAATATGGTAGACTGACAGTGTGATCTGACAGTACTCGCCTAATTGTGGCTGCAGGGGTCGAATCATAGCTCCTGGCCCCGCCTCTTCACTGGTCGCTACTAGGTCACTGTCACCCTGCTCCATGAGCTTTATAATTCTTCTTAAAACTATATATGGTACCTGCCTCCACTACCTCAATTTCCAGACTACTCCACTTCCTGATAACTCAATGACTGAAAAAATACTTCCTAACATCCCTGTGACACATCAGAGTCCTCAACTTTCAATTGTGATCCCTTGTTCCTATATCCCATCTCTGGAACATCCTGTCTCTGTCCACCTTGTCGATTCCTCTCGGCATTTTATACGTCATTGTCATGTCCCCCTCTGTCCCTACTGTCCTTCAGTGTTGTCAGGTCAAGCTCTCTTAGTCTCTCCTCATAGGACATGCCCCTTAGCTCTGGGTCTAGTCTTGCTGCAAACCTTTGCACTTTCTCTAGTTTCCTGATGTGCTTAGCCAGGTGATGGTTCCAAACTGGATCTGCATACCCCAATATAGGACTGAAGTACATGGTATTCAGGTCCCCTAGTGACTCCTTACTGAGGTGTCTGAATGCTATTCTTAGGTTTGCTTGTCACCCATATGTGTCAGCAGTGTTACTATGTACTTGTGTAATACATAGTAAGAGTCCCTTCTAGCTGTGACATCATGAGACCCTCGCATGTGAGCCGTAGGCCACAGCATTCATCCTCATTCCCACGCTGGGCACAGTAGACTCGACAGATAAGCCTGGGCTCCCCTCAGATAAGCCTGGCCTCGCTCGACAAAGGGTTAATTATATGCCTCCAATTATTATTATTATAATCAAAAAAGAAGCGCTAAGCCACAAGGACTAGATATATGCCTCCAAGACATCCAACTTGTATATTTTTTTTTTTTATTATCACACTGGCCGATTCCCACCAAGGCAGGGTGGCCCGAAAAAGCCTGTCTTGCCAGAAGGGTGCTTTACACTACAGTTTTTAAACTGCAACATTAACACCCCTCCTTCAGAGTGCAGGCACTGTACTTCCCATCTCCAGGACTCAAGTCCGGCTGCCGGTTTCCCCGAACCCCTTCATAAATGTTACTTTGCTCACACTCCAACAGCACTCAAGTATTAAAAACCAGTCTCCATTCACTCCTATCAAACACGCTCATGCATACCTGCTGGAAGTCCAAGCCCCTCGCACACAAAACCTCCTTTACCCCCTCTCTCCAACCTTTCCTAGGCCGACCCCTACCCCGCCTTCCTTCCACTCTTAATTATATGCCTCCAAGACATCCAACTTGTGTATTTCTTACTCCAAATATCTTCTGACGAACCCCCAGGACATATGCTGCAGCAGTTATTGGGTTGATGTGAGCCTCAGGAGATGTGTTTGGTATTATACACGCTCCAAGATCCTGTTCCTTGTGTGAGGTTTGTAGTCTTTGGCCCCCTAGACCGTACTCTCTCTGCAGTTTTCTTTGCCCTTCCCTGATCTTCATGACTTTGCACTTGGTGGGGTTGGACTCCAGAAGCCAGTTGCTGGACCAGGCCTGCAGCCTGTCCAGATCCCTCTGTAGTCCTGCCTTATCCTCCTCTGAATGAATTCTCCTCTTTAACTTCCCATTGTCTGTAAACAAGAACACTTCTGAGTCCATTCCTTCTATCATATCATTCACATATACCAGGAACAGCACCGGTCCTAGGACTGACCCTTGTGGAACCAAGCTCATCACAGACGCCCACTCTGACATCTCATCATGTACCATGACTCGCTGGTGCCTTCCCATCAGATATTCTCTGATCAATTGCAGTGCCTTCCCTGTTATACCTGCCTAACCCTCCAGCTTTTACACTAGTCTCTTGTGTGGAACTGTGTCAAAAGCCTTCTTACAGTCCGAGAAAATGCAATCCACACAGAGCAATGCTGGGTGTATCAGCAAGTGAGTCATGTGTCTGATACATAAGTGGGAGAGTGTAGTCTCCTATTAGACTGCATAGGACCATTGCATCCACTGCAGACAAGCTCATATATAATATTTATTCATCCTAGCATAAAAAACAAACAAGTCAAGTACCATTCCATTGGTAATATTATCCCATGAAAACATATTACCTCATCATCTACAGAGTTTACTTTCAAACTAAAAAATCTCTCATCCATTGTCATACTTTGCTTTTTATCACTTCTATATGATTTGTAGTTTCAAGATTAGTCCTTCAAGAGGAACTTTACAAAGAGCTTTCTTGAAATCTAATGAAACTAGATGTAACCTTCCCATCTATTTTTTCTATAGCTAATTAATATCTGTGTGAGATACATCAGTACATAACAGTGTAAACATTACAGGAGGAAGGAAAGTATAATACAGCAAGGAAACTTCTTTTATTTCAGAGGCTATAGTTCATATATTTTACTGTGCATATACTGTACTCATATCTAGTAATATAATTACTGTACATATTTGTCCCGTGCATGTGCAAAGTGAAATACATTATTGATCCAAACTGTTAATAAATACCTGTACGTATATCTCTGCCAATAAAAAACAATCAGAAATTACATAAAAATCTCAATAAGGCAATATTCTTAAACAAAATACAGAATAATCACTGACAGTAAGTTATTACTGTTAGTGATTATTCTTGAATTTCTTCTCCCACATTTGCTTTGTAATAAGTCTTGATATGAAATTTCTTCCTATTTCAATGCAAATGACAAGTGCATAAGCTAATCCAATATAGGTACATATCTACATCACTTACATATAGGCACAGTGCTATTATCAGATAAAGGAACATTGTCTTTTCGATTGTAGTTTAATCTTGTTTGTACAATATTAACTACCAACACAGTAAGTGCCATAAATATGCACACACAAACAGATCACACAGAAAATGAGATCTCTCATCATAATCTTTTGTTTTAGAAATAAAATACTGAAATATGAACATAAGAATGGAGGAACAATGCAGCAGACCAATTGGCTCATACAAGGCAGGTTCTTCTAAAACCACCCATTCCTCACAAACTAGTATTTTGTAGGATTACCCATCCTATAAATACACTCCTTATGTCTCCTAGGCACTGATAAGGCCAACTTATGGAGGCTAGAAGAATCAATACCCTCCTACACCTGCTTGCTTTCATTCAAGATTTTAGGGTTAGAGGGTGCATCCATGCCATGAAGCTTACATTTAATAATGTTAAGTCCTTTGAGATTTCAGGCCATTCATAAGACCATGGTAAATCACAATCAATAGTCAATTCTTTGTCTTTGGAGTATGGTAAGGAGTACCATATTCCATACAAAAGCTGCCCTGGCACTTCACAAAACTGTTAGGCAAATAGCCTGATAAAAGCTTGCTTACTTACAATACAGTACATGTGTGTATGTGTGTGTGTGAATAAGTATATATGCATGTATGTATGTATATATGAATGTGTACATGTATAAAAAAGAGTGACAGTGAAAGTGATTTCTTCTTTGCTGGATCACCTTACCTTAGAAGAAGTCTAGAGCAGTAAAATAAAAATATGTTGTGGTATAGCGAGTTACATTCATATTTTATAAGGTATGCACTGTATGTATTAAGTGACCTATACCTGTTGAGCAGCGATGATAAAAACATGACCCTTGTATATGTCAACCTTAGTGCTTTAAGTGCATCTCAGTTTTTCTCTTGCATCACTAAAATTGCCAATGTTTATTATAATTATTATTACTGGTAATATTATTATTATAGTCATCAAAGAATAAAATCTATATAGATCGTATAGTAGTATCACTGGGTGGCTATGTAATCAAAACTTCTCCCTTTACACATACTACTCGATAAGTAGGAAATGTACAAGATTACAGCAGAGACGATGGTACAGGAGGGCCCTGTTTTACAGTGCTTCACTTTACAGTGTTTCACTAATACAGCCATTTTCAATTATACCCATCCTTCATTTATTCAGGCTACCTTTACTAAATATATTCACCACTCGCTAACCTAACCTGCTGTACAAGTTGAGCTCTCCTGTACCACATCCATATCTGATGTCTGTTCTAACAAATTTGGCTAAAACAATTTTTTCACTGTAGCATCACAGTTGAAAAAATAATTACACTAGTAAAAAAAATATACAGTGCTCATCTTTAACCCTTAAATGGTCCAAACGTATATATACGTTTTTTCAACATCTGAAAGTATGTAAAAAAATGTAGATCTTTTTTTTTTGTTTTACATGTGAAAACATGTAAAAAAACTTTTATCTACATTTTTTTTGTTATATTTGAAAATATGTAAAAAAAAGTAGATCTACTTTTGTAGCACTATGAATTTGAACGTCGATCTGTTTGGACCGTTTAAGGGTTAAAGTGTGTAGGGTAGAAGACACCCAGTATACTTTAATGCCCAAAGTAATACATTACCCTAGTAGGTGTTTGGTAAGACAAAAGGCGAGAGAAAAAGTTATGCTAGCCTGACAATATGTAGCTGGCTCTCTCAGGATTTCCTAAAGCTACTGGCTGCATCCTGAGTGCCTTCCAGGCTTGTGGTGGATTGCTTTATGTATGTAGCCTCCTTGCAGTGAGAGGCTAATTTGTTGGGCATTTTTGGCTAGTGACAAATTAATATATGCAGGATTTAGTTGCTGACACAAGAGACAATTGCATAGACCACTGGATTACATAAGGCAGGCCATCAAACAATGGAAATAGTGGAAGCCATCAATGTGAGCATTCTGTGAGGACCTATCTGTGGAAGCTCCTTGAGTTCAGTATTGATGACATGCCCACACCTAAATCATGTCTAGGGAAGCCTAGAAAAACAAACATCCCCACAATAACATACTAGAATTGCTCTGTGATTATTTGCTCCTTGCCACGACATGAAATCTATTGTTCGGTGGCTTCATGACAGTAATGTACCCTTCAATGACTTGCCAAGAAATTCCTCAGACTTGATCCCTCTGTGAGAACCTGTATGCTGTGATAAAAAGGGATCTACTAGGGAAAGGATTATTAGACTATTCCCATGGCTGGAGGATACCATCTGCAAATTATAGAGAAATTTACCCCATGAAACCCTGAGGAATGTGTGTTAATCACTTTTAGATGTGTGTTAATCAATTTTTAGATGGTTGAAAGATGTCCTAAAGCACAAGGGATGACCTATTTTATGGTTGTGGTTTTTGAGGTGGCCAGAATACTTTAATGATGAGCACTGTAGAAATATTTTGACTATCTGTTCCTTCTTTAGGTAAAAATACTTAAGAAATACTAAGTACAGTACCAAAGATACCCAGTAAAAGAAATGCTGCCAAAACAGAAGAATCACAGGCATAAGTTGTACCTCTGCCTTTGCATGAATACTGATCAAATAAATTTAAAGCAGGTGTCATAGTAAATATATATATATATATATATATACAAATAAAAATGCAGTTATGGTAGGTAGGTACATACATGCACAAATAGATAACTACATGAATCACTCAAAAGAGCTTAGTTGTTAAAAGTAATGAGTACATATATACACCATTGTGCCCATAAAATAATAACTAATAATTGGCTCCATAAGTGAATGAAATTTAAATAATACTGTGGTATAATATCAGAGGTGTGGAAATTTATTCCAAATGAACTGCAAATTATACCTTGCAATAAAAAATACTGAATCATATTCTACATGTTAATCATTATTACACAAAACAAGAGAGCTCATGTACAAAATATATGAACATTTTCTTTTTCTAGTGACAAATTAGGCCCACATGTTTAGTCTGAATTCTCCCTATAGTTTACCAGCCTTCATTATGTATGTAACTATGACACTCATTCACTCACTAGTTCCATACTAATCCGATCTTATATAAAAGAATTTGTGCATACATTTATTATCCTCTTCATCTCTGTGTTTCTCATATTCATAAGGTAAGAAAGTGCTCAAAGTACAGGACAAAATATAAAGAGAAAAAATCTGTAATATCTCAAATGTACCTTCCATATAATTGATATATTGCAACTCCCAGTGTAACTTGGGATGGCTGCCACATATATCTTCTATGTACCTTATACCTTGTACTCTGTCACAACTCCCAATCTTTTGATGGGTTCTCATGTGTTAGGATATCAAGAATGTGAGACACCACATCCTTGTACAAACAAACAAGAATACATGAAAAAAAAATTAATATTCCCTTAGCCTGAACTTACAAGTGAGAAAAGACAAACATACAGAGGTACAAGAATGTAAAGAAAAAAAAAGACAAAGAATGGAAATGGTACTTCCTATGAAATGAGTGTTGTTGAGGTTAAGCTGTGATGACCACCAGGTGCAGCTGCAGTCTCACTTTAGCCAAACAACCATCAGTAGCAGAGTGGGTAATGATCAAGAGATTAATTTTAAACCCCATCTCCCAGAAAGCTCTGAGTTATATATTAAGTATGCATGTATTACTTATTCCATATGAGACTGTATAAGTCTCCACTGTTGTTACTGTTCATTCTATCTATTGATCACAACCTGAACTTCTATCAGATGTAATTTATTTTTACTAACATATATTGCTAGAGCTAACTTCATTACTTGATGCATTAGTTAAAATTTATTCCACACAGAATGAGTTTTCTAGTTAATTGAGATAGACTAAGAAAAATTTACCTTACTGCAGAGGGAAGCATACACTACTAAACATATGAGACTGACATTACTGGCATAGTGGAGAAGCAATAGGGTAATTAGTATTATTGAGATCTATTTTTAAATAACGGCATAAAAGAATAGTAATATATACATAACCCATATACATATGTATGTATGTATGCATGTACGTATGTACACTCAGTGGCCACTTTATATCCACTTCAATCAAGTCATTATTATCGGCCTCAGTAACGTCAACAGCACCACAGGCTCCCGATACAAATGAGCCAGATTCAGATAACTGATTATCTAATGGAAAAGACAGCATTTAATTCATGGTGTAAATTTATGATTATGGAAAATTTAATAGCTCAAGATGACAAAAACATTAGACCTGACAAAAGTCATTTTTAGAGTGAATGTGACACTGAAAACACCACACCAAGAAGGGCAGGAGGTAGAACTCCAGTGACAAACTGTAGTGCCAGAACATCAGATAACAAGATCAACAGTTGTACATCATGGTCATTGAGAAGAATCCCAATAGTCAGAAGTGCCAAGATAAGTTCATCCAGTAGAATCCCAGTAGGGAAGGTCAATTCTACCAAAAGAAAAATCAAACACTTCCCTGTTAGTGAAAAGTGACAGCAAAATCAAAACATCAAAAAGAAGTTCAGTAGAAGAGAAAAGTGCTAGAGAAACCAGTGAGTCCTACAGAACTTCTCTGCTGGAAAAGAAATCAATTAAGACAAGACTTTATAGAAACTCCAGTACAAGAAAACTGCAACATGAAGAACAGATTATCTAGTGAATCTCCAGTGCAAAAACAGTCTCGTATCAGGGAGATTCAATCATCTGACAAGACCTCAGAACAAAACACAAGTGAAGCAGTGACACCTAACATATCTCAGGTATCAAAAATGTATGTTAGTAAGTCATTAACTCCAAAGTCACAAAGTTATAAAGGAAACCCAGTCTTCTTTGAAGAAAAAGTCATGAATAAAAATCATGAGACTGAGGCATCTGACACATCAATAAATAAAAAATGTCTCACAAAGAGAGAGAAATGCAGTTCCCTGGCTGTAATGAAAGAATCAATTTACTGACAAAGGAAAAGAATCTTGTGAGACTGACAACAATTTGAAATTAAAACAAAAAGAGGAGTTGATGTAGAAAGAGAGATTCATACTTAAGGCAAAGCATCCACCTCCTTGACTTCAGATGCACGTCATTAAAAAAGACATCCAGAGATAATAAAAGCAAAGAAAAGAAGATCCACTACTGGTCATGGAAGAAAGTCTGGCTAAAGTATGGGAGGAAGACAGTCTCTGTTTGCTGCTTTTCCTACAATAAGTTTGGGAGATCAAATATGCAGAATTGACCAAGACCTTCCAAGGGCCTCAAAAGTGAGCTGTCTTACTGACATAAACATTAGAGAAGGACTGCAAAGACTTGAAGACTGTTTGCCTGAAAATTAATATGTATCAGATTTGAAGATGGATTTACTGAGGAAATCCGAGAGCACAGCCGGTGAACTCGCGTATCAAACTACTGGCTAGCCATTTGTTGCAGAGGCTTTTTTGCTTAAGTGCTCATTTGAGGAGGATGTGAAGGGAAGAGAATTCCCTGAAGCTCAGTCAGGCAAGTGAAAACTGATGATGAGCAAATCAGCCAGGTGACTGATGCACAACGTTGCATTCTTGCCAGTACTCCAAATTATCAAGAGTACTTACAGGAGATACAGATGGTGTGTGGAAATGCAATGTCGATGTTTCGAGAAGTGAAACTTACTACAAATGTTGCTTCCAGTATGATCACAGCATACAAGCTCAGTGCCACAAACTGTTGAGATGCTGTCGAGAAGCTAAGCTTTCGACATTTGCAGAAACAGCCAACTAAGTACATGTTGACTTCAATGCTAGAGATGAATCATGCATGTGTTAGTACTAACAATGAAGTCTGAACCTGCAACATGCTCCCCTGAGTCATTTAGAACAGCCATAATTTAATAAGAGTAACATTTCAGCTTTTTAAGGTTTGAAATGCTTCTGAAAATGATACAAAAAAAACTACAATGAATTTTGAAGCTTGTTGGCCGTGGCAGATCATCTTTCTTCTTTTAACAAACTGGCCATATCCCACTGAGGCAAGATGGCCCAAAAGGAAAAATGCAAGTTTCTCCTTTTAAATTTAGTAATATATACAGGACAAGGGGTTACTAGCCCCTTGCTCTCAGCATTTTAGTCACCTCTTGCAACACACATGGTTCATGGAGGAAGAATTCTGTTCCACTTCCCCATGGAGGAAATAAACAAGAAGAACCAATAAGGAAATAAAAGAAAACCCAAAGGGGTGTATGTGTATATATATGCTTGTCTATGCATGTGAAGTGTGACTTAAGTGTAAGCAGAAGAAGCAAGATGTACCTGAAACCCTGCATGTTTATGAGACAGAAAAAAGACACCAGCAATCCTACCATCATGTAAAACAATTACAGGTTTCCATTACACACACACTTGGTAAGATGGTAGTACATGTACCTCTGTAGGCAGTTGCTGTCTACCAGTCTACTACCTAGATCTCAATAGGTTGTGAAAACATGCAATTATATTAAGTTTTATAACCTGCATCACTGTAGACAACAAGAGCATTTCACCCCTCTATGGAAGATGTGTTCATTTAATATCACACACCTGCAAGCCCCTCCCAAGAATCTCATTACTAGTAATCCCTTCCTTAGATCACTTGTTAAAATAACTGATCAAGAAGAAATTTCTTGCCTAGCTGGTAGTAATAAGTTATCACAAGTTATATACACTGATGGCTTTAAGCAAGAGTCTTCAGGCACGGCTGCATCTGCTCTTGTTGCCACCTTCCTAGTTAAGAACGGTAACAACTTTGTTGAGTTAGGCATAAGAACAAACAACTGGGCATCTAAACTGCAAACTAAATTGTTTGCCATCCTAATGGCACTAAAGCTTACCTATGACACTGAACTTAACTCTATCATCATTACTAATTCTATGTCATCACTGAAGGCTCTTGACTCATATAATGACTAACAACATGCTCACTGGAGAAGCCAGGTATAGATACACAAAAATTCAGGAAAAAGGAATTAATGTACAATTGCTATGGATCTCATCACATGATGGATTACTCCTTCATGATAAAGCTGATATGTTAGCCAAGAAGAGCACCTTGAAGGAGAATGCAGAATATAACTTTGGTATATCTGTGTCTAGCATTAGGAATAATATTAGGAGGGATGTAAATAATGAAAATGAATGTTATAGGAATGCACTTAGAAGCCTGAGTAGATCTATAATCCACTATAATAACATGAATGTAGATAAGTACTACATTTATGGAGCAACTTGCAATGTGAACAGACTGACTGATGTAGTGGCCAGGCTTAGGCTTGGTTACAAGTGCTTCTGGCAATTTGGGAGACACACAGATGATGATCAAACCAAATGCAAATTATGTGGCCAGCCATATAGTCACTATCTTGAACACTATGTGCTTAATTGTCCACTTATTGAGAATACAGAGATAAATAGTTAATAACCTATGTGACATGTCAGGATATCTTATTAATAAAAATAAGATACCAGATATACTAAGAAAATTTCCTAAATTTGCTTGTAACAGATAAGTGAACTGTAGACATAAATCCAAATGTACTCCTGTTAACCCTTTTGGGGCCTAGTTCCTAGGCAATTTGTGTATCCATATGCTCTTGCACTACTGTCCACAGGATGGACATAGGGGGCACAATAAACTAGCCACTTTGGTGGCAAAATCTAATCTATCATTAATACGAATATCTAATCAGCCAATCATGTAGCAATACCTTAATGCCTAAAAGCAAGCAGACATGGTCAAGAGGTTCAGCTGTGTTCAGACCAAACATCAGAAATGTGATCTAAGTGACTGTGATGGCAGAGTGGTTGTTGGTGCCAGACGGGGTGGTTTGAACATCTCAAAAACTCCTGATCTGTGATTTTCACGTAAAAAACACAAAATATCCAGTGAGCAGCAGTTCTGTGGTCAAAAATGCCCTGATAATGAAAGATGTCAGAGGAGAATGGCCAACATGGTTCAAGCTGACAGTAACCCAAATAATCACACATTACAACAGCAATATGCAGAAGAGCATCTTTGAACACACAGCACGTTGAACCTTGAAGTGAGTGGGCCACTGCAGCAGAAGATCATACCAGGTTCTACTCCTGTCATCTAAGAACAGGACACTTAGCCTAGAGTGGACACAGGTTCACCAAAACTGGACAATATAAGATTAGGAAAATGTCACCTGGTCTGACATATCACAATTTCTGCTGCAACATGCAGATGGTAGGATTAGAATCTGGCCTAAACCTTCAGTATGTGACAAATCTGCAGCAACTCCGTGATGCTATCATGCTAACAAGGACAAGGGTCTCTAAGGAATGTTTGCAGAGCCATGTTGAATCCATGCTGTTCTAGGGACAAAGCGGGGCTCTAACTAGTAGTAGAAGGGTAGAAGGGTATACTTAATGAAGTGGTCACTGAGAGTATATACACATATGTATGTATATATGTGTACATACGTATACAAGTATATACATAAGAATACATGTACATACATGTGTATGTATGTGCATACGTATGTGTGTCTATAATTTTATTAATGTTATTTATTTATTTATTTATTTATATCACAATTTTGTTTAATTTCTTTTGCAATATTACAAATTTCCCCTTATTTTTATACTTCGAAAAAGTAAAGCAAGATATGTATTAGATCTGGTATATAAAGCAATGTCATGAGACTATATCAACCGATTTTCTGAGAAAGACAGCAAGAGGAATGTAACCTGAACCAGTATTAATAAAAACTAGAAACACAACTTGCAATTTAATTATCATACAGGTTTAGAGCACTGCTATTTATAATTCTTGTCTCTTCTCTGTCATTAGTGCTCTCCTACTTCTGATGAATCAAAGATTAAAACAGACCCAAAGCAAACTTTGGTGATGTAAATCAATGTTATGTATAAAATGTTGAAAAATAAAAATGCTGCGAATTTTTAACAATCATAAAATGCAGCACTCACAGAAATAATGCACAATTACTAAAACAATGAATTAAGTAAAGATAGTGTCATGGAACCTTGCAAATATTGCATTCACTGTTTCATTAAAAAATATTGAGCTTAAAAGTTCATTGCATAAATGACACAGCCTTCTTTAACCCCTAATTCCACTTTCTTCTTAAAAATTTTAAAAGAGGATAAATTTAATCCAAAATATTATATGAAATCTTCCAAGACCTACAACTCTCAATCTAAAAGAAAATATTTTAGGTAAAGAAAGATTTGCACAACACAAGAATCAGGATGAAGAAATCTGTTAAGTATTGATGATTACCAGTAAGTCTAAATATATTCCTTGAGAGTTTGTTATGAAGTCATTCCTCATATATAAAGCTAGGTTGATTCTGCACAAAAAATCTTAACAGCTTTCTCCAATGTCATGCAAATAAAATTATGTCCAAAAGAACAGAGTAAGATTATAAACATCTAAATTCTATACTCTTAAAAGTGCAATTAATAATGAGAAACAATGAGCTAAATAAGATTTATCAACAGATTTGAGCATAATCATTACAGCCCTAAACTTACACTGTATATTAGTCATGCAACAATGAGATGAATGGTACTACATGACATACACTTTGTTTTTTTTTTCAATTTACCTGTACGTCTTTTCCATGAAAAGCATTAACGAGGATGAGGTTTATCTGCTTGGCTATCTGTTGAATTTGAAAAGGCTCTTCTTTGTGCCTTTGGATTCAGGTGGCTATTTAAAAAGTAATAAAATTTGAACATTAATATCAGAAATTGATAACTAAATTTTCTGTAAATTAATTACCAATATCTTACACAGAAAAACAAACTCACTTGAACATTAATGAGTAAACATATACTGTACTATGCTCCATATACAGGCACACTAATGGACATTTAGCTATCCAAACAATAATAGCTGGCTCCCTCTTTTCAGTTCAAACAATAAATAATTATCTACATATATTTAAATACCTATCCAAGTCCTTAACATTTTTTTTCTGAGAATTTCCTGTCCTTCAGGGGTGCCATTATGGAAAATCATCCAGTTATTTTAATAACTCTGTATCTGGTCAAAAATTAGACATACTTTTGATATACCTTTGAAGAGTTTCGAGAGTTTATCTACTCTCCGAGCCTGGCCATAGGCCAGGCTTGTCTGGTGCTTGCCTGGTCAACCAGGCTGTTGCTGCTGGAGGCCTGCTGCCCCACATATCTATCATAGCCTGGTTGATCTGGCACCTGGTGAAGATACCTGTCCAGTTTTCTCTTGAAGGCTTCTACACTTGTTCCAGCCGTGTTTCTGAAATCTTCTGGTAAGATGTTGAATAGTCTGGGACCCCAGATGTTGATAGTATTCCCTTATTGTCCCCACTGCACCCCTGCTCCTCACTGGGTTTATTTTACACTTCCTCCCATATCTCTCACTCCAGTATGTTGTTATGGCAGTGTGGAGGTTTGGGACCAGGTCCTCGAGTACTTTCCAGGTATATATTATCATGTATCTCTCTCCTCCACTCCAATGAGTATGTGTTCAAGACTTGAAAGCATTCCCAGTAGTTTAGGTGCTTTATTGGCTCAATGTGAGCCATAAACGATCTCTGTATTTGTTCCAGCTCTGATATTTCTTCTGCTTTGAACGGGGCTGTCAGCACTGAGCAATATTCTAAGTGAGGGAACACTAGTGATTTTGAAGTGTCACCATCAGCATTATTTCCCTTGTTTTGAAAGTTCTCAATACTCACCCCGTCATCTTCCTGGCTGTCATGATCTTTGTCTTGTTATGGTCTTTATGTGTTCCTTATGTTCTATTTGGTGACCCTCTTGAGTTTTGTATATAGTGTTCCTTTTGAGTACTTCATTCTTTCCATACCTAAGCAGCTGGAACTTATCACCAGTGAATGTCAAGTTGTTCTCCACTGCTCACTGGAAAACCCTGTTTATGTCTTCCTGTGCTTTTTCAGTGTCCTCTACTGTAGTGACTTTCATGCTTATTTTAGTGTCATCTGCAAATGATACCACAATGTGCCGGGTGTTTTTATCTCTGTCTGCAATGATGATGAGGAACAGCTGAGGTGCCAGGACAGTACCTTGGAGCACTGAGCTTCTGATTTCACTGATGCTGGATCTTGCCCTGTTCACTACTACTTTTTGTGTTGTGTGTTAGGAACCCGAAAATCCATCTGCCTACCTTCCTGGTAATGCCCATGGCCTTCATTTTGTGTGCTATCACTCCACGATCGCATTTGTCAAATACCTCCCCTCCACTACAGGTTTATACACTCTCAAAGTCATTCTGTTTCATTCCATTCTCTCTACATGTCCGAACCACCTCAACAACCCTTCCTCAGCCCTCTAGACAACAGGTTTGGCAATCTCACACCCCCTCCTAACTTCCAAACTATGAATCCTCTGCATTATATTTACACCACACATTGCCCTCAGACATGACATCTCCACTGCCTCCAGCCTTCTCCTCACTGCAACATTCATCACTCATGCTTCACACCCATATAAGAGTGTTGGTAGAACTATACTCTCATACATTTCCCTCTTTCCTTCCAAGGACAAAGTTCTTTGTCTCCACAGACTCCTAAGTGCATCGCTCACCCTTTTCCCCTCATCAATTCTAAGATGCACCTCATCTTTCATAGACTCATCTGCTGACACGTCCACTCCCAAATACGTATCTGAATACATTCATGTCCTCCATACTCTCTCCCTCCAATCTGATATTCAATCTTTCATCACCTAATCTTTTTGTTATCCTCATAACCTTACTCTTTCCTGTATTCACTTTTAATTTTCTTCTTTTAGATTTTTTTTTTTTTTCAACAAGTCAGCTGTCTCCCACCGAGGCAGGGTGACCCAAAAAAAGAAAGAAAATCCCCAAAAAGAAAATACTTTCATCATCATTCAACACTTTCACCTCACTCACACATAATTACTGTTTTTGTGGAGGTGCTCAGAACACAACAGTTTAGAAGCATATATGTATAAAGATACACAACATATTCCTCCAAACTGCTAATATCCCAAAACCCCTCCTTTAGAGTGCAGGCATTGTACTTCCCATTTCCAGGACTCAAGTTCGACTATATAAAAATAACCGGTTTCCCTGAATCCCTTCACGAAATATTACCCTGCTCACACTCAAACAGATCGTCAGGTCCCAAATACCATTCGTCTCCATTCACTCCTATCGAACACGCTCATGCACGCCTGCTGGAAGTCCAAGCCCCTCGCCCATAAAACCTCCCTTACTCCTTCCATCCTCGAAAGAGGATGACCCCTACCCCTTCTTCCTTCTCCTACCGATTTAAATGCTCTCCATGACATTCTACTATGATCCATTCTCTCTAAATGACCAAACCACCTCAACAACCCCTCTTCAGCCCTCTCACTAATACTTTTATTAATTCCACACCTTCTCCTAATTTCCACACTCCAAATTTTCTGCATAATATTTACACCACACATTGCCCTTAGACAGGACGTCTCCACTGCCTCCAACCGTCTTCTCGCTGCTGCTTTCACAACCCAAGCTTCACACCCATATAAGAGTGTTGGTACTACTATACTTTCATACATTCCCTTCTTTGCCTCCATAGATAACATTTTTTGACTCCACATATACCTCAACACACCACTCACATTTTTTCCATCATCAATTCTATGATTAACCTCATCCTTCATAAATCCATCCACCGACACATCAACTCCCAAGTATCTGAAAACATTCACTTCTTCCATACTCCTCCTTCCCAATTTGATATCCAATTTTTCTTTATCTAAATCATTTGATACCCTCATCACCTTACTCTTTTCTATGTTCACTTTCAACTTTCTATCTTTACACACACACTCCCAAACTCATCCACTAACCTTTGCAATTTTTCTTTAGAATCTCCCATTAGCACAGTATCATCAGCAAAAAGTAACTGTCAATTCCCATTCTGTATTTGATTCCCCATAATTTAATCCCACCCCTCTCCCAAACACCCTATCATTTACTTCTTTTACAACCCCATCTATAAATATATTAAACAACCATGGTGACATTACACATCCCTGTCTAAGACCTACTTTTACTGGGAAGTAGTCTCCCTCTCTTCTACACACCCTAACCTGAGCCTCACTATCCTCATAAAAACTCTTTACAGCATTTAATAACTTACCACCTATTCCATATACTTCCAACATCTGCCACATTGCTCCCCTATCCACTCTATCATATGCCTTTTCTAAATCCATAAATGCAATAAAAACTTCCCTACCTTTATCTAAATACTGTTCACATACATGTTTCAATGTAAACACTTGATCTACACATCCCCTACCCACTCTGAAACCTCCTTGCTCATCCGCAATCCTACATTCTGTCTTACTTCTAATTCTTTCAATTATAACCCTACTGTACACTTTTCCTGGTATACTCAGTAAATTTATTCCTCTATAATTTTTACAATCTCTTTTGTCCCCCTTCCCTTTATATAAAGGGACTATACACGCTCTCTGCCAATCCCTAGGTATCTTCCCCTCTTTCATACATTTATTAAACAAAAGTACCAACCACTCCAACACTATATCCCCCCTGCTTTTAACATTTCTGTCATGATCCCATCAGTTCCAGCTGCTTTACCTCCTTTCATTCTACGTAATGCCTCGCGTACCTCCCCCACACTTACATTCTGCTCTTCTTCACTCCTAAAAGATGGTATACCTCCCTGGCCAGTGCATGAAATTACCGCCTCCCCTTTCAACATTTAAAAGTTCCTCAAAATATTCTCGCCATCTACCTAATACCTCCATCTCCCCATCTACTAACTCCCCTACTCTGTTTTTAACTGACAAATCCATACGTTCCCTAGGCTTTCTTAACTTGTTTAACTCACTCCAAAATTTTTTCTTATTTTCATTAAAATTTCTTGACAGCGCCTCTCCCACTCTATCATCTGCTTTCCTTTTGCACTCTTTCACCACTCTCTTCACCTTTCTTTTACTCTCCATATACTCTGCTCTTCTTGTAACACTTCTGCTTTGTAAAAACCTCTCACAAGCTAACTTTTTCTCTTTTATCACACCCTTTACTTCATCATTCCACCAATCACTCCTCTTTCCTCCTGCCCCCACCCTCCTATAACCACAAACTTCTGCCCCACATTCTAATACTGCATTTTTAAAACTATTCCAACCCTCTTCAACCCCCCCACTACACATCTTTGCACTAGCCCACCTTTCTGCCAATAGTTGCTTATATCTCACCCGAACTTCCTCCTCCCTTAGTTTAAACACTTTCACCTCTCTCTTACTTGTTGTTGCCACCTTCCGCTTGTCCCATCTACCTCTTACTCTAACTGTAGCTACAACTAAATAATGGTCCAATATATCAGTTGCCCCTCTATAAACATGTACATCCTGGAGCCTACCCATCATCCTTTTTTTTTTTTTTTTTTTTTTTTTTTTTTCAACAAGTCGGCCGTCTCCCACCGAGGCAGGGTGACCCAAAAAAGAAAGAAAATCCCCAAAAAGAAAATACTTTCATCATCATTCAACACTTTCACCACACTCACACATTATCACTGTTTTTGCAGAGGTGCTCAGAATACAACAGTCTAGAAGCATACACATATAAAGATACACAACATATCCCTCCAAACTGCCAATATCAACCTTTTATCCACCAGTATATAATCTAACAAACTACTTTCATTACGTGCTACATCATAACTTGTATATTTATCCTCTTTTTCATAAAATATGCATTACTTATTACCTAATCTCTTTCTAGACATAGCTCAATTAAAGGCTCCCCATTTATATTTACCCCTGGCACCCCAAACTTAACTACTACTCCCTCCATAACATTTTTACCCACTTTAGCATTGAAATCCCCAACCACAAGTACTCTCACACTTGGTTCAAAACTCCCCACGCATTCACTCAACATTTCCCAAAATCTCTCTCTCTCGTCTACACTTCTCTCTTCTCCAGGTGCATATATGCTTACTATAACCCACTTCTCACATCCAACCTTTATTTTACTCCACATAATCCTTGAATTAATACATTTATAGTCCCTCTTTTCCTGCCATAGCTTATCCTTCAACATTATTGCTACTCTTTCTTTAGCTCTAACTCTATTTGAAACCCCTGACCTAATCCCATTTATTCCTCTCCAATGAAACTCTCCCACCCCCTTCAGCTTTGTTTCACTTAAAGGCAGGACATCCAGCTTCTTCTCATTCATAACATCATCCATCCATCATTCATCCACCAATCTCTGCAACTTCTCTTCAGAATCTCCCAAGAGCACAGTGTCATCAGCAAAAAGTAACTGACAACTCCCACTTTTTGTTTGATTCTTTATCTTTTAACTCCACAACTCTTGCCAAGACCCTCCCATTCACTTCTCTTACAACCCCATCTATAAATATACTGAACAACTACGGTGACATCACACATCCTTATCCAAGGCCTACTTTTACTGGGAAATAATCTCCCTCTTTCCTACATACTCTAACCTAAGCCTCACTATCCTCATAAAAACTCTTCACTACTTTCAGTAACCTACCTCCTATACAATACATCTGCAACATCTGCCACATTGCTCCCTTATCCACCCTGTCATATGCCTTTTCCAAATCCATAAATGCCACAAAAACCTCTTTAGCCTTATCTAAATACCGTTCACCTATATGTTTCACTTGGTCTACACACCCCCCACCTTTCCTAAAGCCTCCTTGTTCATCTGCTATCCTACTCTTTGTCTTACCCTTAATTCTCTCAATAATAACTCTACCATACACTTTACCAGGTATACTCAACAGACTTATCCCCCTATAATTTTTGCACTCTTTTGTCCCCTTTGCCTTTATACAAAGGAACTATGCACACTCTCTGCCAATCCCTAGGTACTTTACCCTCTTCCATACATTTATTAAATAATAGCACCAACCACTCCAAAACTATATCCCCACCTGCTTTTAACATTTCTTTCTTTATCCCATCAATCCCAGCTGTTTTACCCCTTTCATTCTACCCACTGCCTCACGAACTTTCCCCACACTCACAACTGGCTCTTCCTCACTCCTACAAGATGTTATTCCTCCTTGCCCTATACACGAAATCCTCAAAATATTCCCTCCATCGTTCTGATACCTCTAACTCTCCATTTAATAACTCTCCTCTCCTATTTTTAACTGACAAATCCATTTGTTCCCTAGGCTTCCTCAGCTTGTTAATCTCACTCTAAAACTTTTTCTTATTTTCAACAAAATTTGTTGATAACATTTCACCCACTCTCTCATTTGCTCTCTTTTTACATTGCTTCACCACTCTCTTAACCTCTCCTTTTCTCTCCATATACTCTTCCCTCTTTGTATCACTTCTACTTTGCAAAAACCTCTCATATGCTAACTTTTTCTCCAGACTACTTTCTTTACATCATCATTCCGCCAATCACTCTTCCCTCCTGCACCCACTTTCCTGTAACCACAAACTTCTGCTGAACACTCCAACACTACATTTTTAAACCTACCCCATACATCTTCAACCCTATTGCCTATACTCTCACTAGCCCATCTATCCTCCAATAGTTGTTTATATCTTACCCTAACTGCTGCCTCTTTTAGTTTATAAACCTTCACCTCTCTCTTCCCTGATGCTTCTATTTTCCTTGTATCCCATCTACCTTTTACTCTAACTGTAGCTACAACTAAAAAGTGATCTGATATATCTGTGGCCCCTCTATAAACATGTACATCCTGAAGTCTATTCAATAATCTTTTATATACCAATTCATAGTCCAACAAACTACTGTCATTACGCCCTACCTCATATCTTGTATACTTATTTATCCTCTTTTTCTTAAAATATGTATTACCTATAACTAAACCCCCTTTCTATACAAAGTTCAATCAAAGGGCTCCCATTATCATTTACACCTGGCACCCCAAACTTACCTACCACTCTCTCTCTAAATGTTTTTCCTACTTTAGCATTTAGGTCCCCTACCACAATTACTCTCTCTCAATTAGTTCAAAGGTTCCTATACATTCGCTTAACATCTCCCAAAATCTCTCTTTCTTCTCTACACTCCTCGTCTCCTGGTGCACACATGCTTATTATGACCCACTTTTTGTATCGAACCCTTATTTTAATCCACATAATCCTTGAATTTACACATTTATATTCCCTCTTCTCCTTCCATAACTGATCCTTCAGCATTATTGCTACCCCTCTGAATCTTTTATAAACAAACATTGGTCTACTGAGGACATGCTGCAAATTTTCCAATGAACATAGCCTAACACTAACAACATACTACTTGATTCCTAAACACAACTGGATGCTGTACAACCAAAAACTTTGGCTCTCGTGTTAGTATGAGAAATATAAGTTCTTGAAATCACTACACAAAGACTACTCAGATTAATAAAGTACAATACAGTATTTGAAAAAATATTAAGGCTACCTCAAACTCACCATTAACTTGCTACCAAGAAGAAGACGGGCTTTCTCTTCCTCGTTTGGCATGGACGTATCATCTGCTCGGAAGTGGGCCAGATTCAATTTATGCTTGATGGCCTATGAAACAAATAATTCAATAATTATTTATTTTTAATGCCTTTGTTTTGAACTCTAAATTAATCTTTTTAATTTAAGTAGTACTATGGTCATATCTTTTTTTTAATCTTTTTAACATACTAGTTGTCTGGAAGGATGACCCAATAGAAGGGAAAAACATTCACCATCATTAATTCAACAGCTGTTCTGCCAGAAGGCCAAAGACATCAGAATTCAAATTACCCTGAGATTTGTAAAATAAAAATATTTTAGAAGAACACACCAAAATAATATCTGCTGAAAAGTGGTTATAAAACTGCCGGACTTGAGTCCTGGCGGTGGGAAGTACAATGCCTGCAGTTTAAAGGAGGGGTTTGGGATATTGGCTGTTGCATCTAAGTGCCTCTGCAAAGACAATGATTATGTGTGAATGATGGTGAAAGTATTTCATTCGTTTTTGGGTCATCCTGCCTCGGTGGGAGATGGTCAATGTGTTAAAAAAAAAAAATTGATACATGTCACTGTTAGTGATGGAAATGTTTAAAGTCATTTATTAAGTAAAGGAAATGATGGAGGGAGGGGGGTAAAAGAGATTGTGTGTGCAAGGGGCGTGGACATGAAGCAAGTATGTGTGTGTGTGTGTTAGATAGGAGTGAATGGAGCCGAATGGTTTTCGAGACTTGACGAGCTGTTAGTATGAGAGCAGGGTAATATTTTGTGAAGGAATTCAGGGAAACCAGTTATCAAGGAGTCCTGGAGGTGGGATGTACAATGCTTGCTCTTTAAAGAAGGGGTTTGGGATATTTACTACTTGGAGAGACATCAAAACTGTCATATCTGCATGCCTCTGCAAAGATAGACAGTGATTATGTGTGAATGATGGTGAAAGTGTTTCTTTTCTGGGTTACCCTGCCTCAGTAGGAAACAGCCGGCGTGTAAAAAAAAAAAAAAACATGCAGCACAAATAAAGTTGTCAAGACTAAAATTATATTTTGTTTGTGCATTTTTTACTGTAGGTCTGCTGCAGTGCTCCTTTATGTTCTTGTATGTGTGAGGTATGGATTATGTTGTCAATTTAAAATTCATAAACAGTAAGTATTGTTAGTAAAGGTTTATCATAATCTCTGCTCAGGATGAACTGTATGCAAGGACCGAGAAGACTTATTCCTACTGATGTACAGTATGTATGCATTTTTATCTTTTTAAACAACTGGATTTACAGGTTGAGCTACTATCCTACTTCAGTTCATTTCAAAGCCCAGCCCTACCTTTGGTATACTTCCACCTCCAGGATGAAAGGCAGAGCCCATGACAGTCAGCTAACATCAAAGTACCCATTTTCTGCTATGTTAACAGAAGCAAAAGGTGTAAGGAGGCTTTTTCTCTACAACTCCTCACCTGGGACTAGGCCTAGTCCCTTCACTTGTGAGTCATTACTGAGCATCAACCAGCCTCTTATGGTTATGTGGGGCAATGGACTACTAACAGTAACAGCCTGATTGAATAAATAATGAAGACTGGCCAAAGGCCAAGATGCAATGGTAGGAAAAAATCCTTGAAACCAGTTACACTCAGAGGAAGTACACAGGGCTGGTTACTTATAAATGAAACAAAAAAGGGAATAAGGTGAATGTGAATGATTAGGCATGCACAGATAGTCTTGGCATGTTGTCATCAAGCATAATAGAATAGTATATTCACTGTTTATATCAATTTGGTTAAGTTTTATGCTATTCTAGTGCAGTTTTTATGAATCTTTTTCCTGTTTTTATTTTTTGTCATGTTCAATACAAGTACTTTTACTGTTGTTTATATCACAAGTGAATTTGTATTCAGAAATTCTTTTCTCCAAATTTCTATATTTCTTATTTCTAAACTTTCTGCAACTTCTATAAAGTACAATGAAGACTCCCAATGCAGCTGCTACATTCATGTTTTCTCTATACATGATAATGTTATCGATTATCTCAGGTGTATTGTGTACAACTTTATGTTGGCCTTATTTTATGTTAACCATCTGAGCAGGGTAACATTTATGAAAAGATTAAAGAAAAGCAGTTAGCTGGACTCAAGTCTTAGATGTGGAAAGTAGAGGTCTAAGCTCTGAAGGAGGGATGGGGATGGTGTAGTTTAGAGGGTCATTTATATCATGATATCCATGCACTTCTGAAAAAGACATCTATTGAGTAAGTGAGTGATGGTGATTATATTTCCTTTTATTTTATTTACCGCTTTTTATGTAGATGGGTGATGTTAAAAGATAAGCAGATATCATAATTAAAATACAAATGAAACAACTGCAGTACAAACCATATCCATAATTCATCCCAAATCTTAAACTACAAGAATCACCACATTTTGACAAATGGAAAAAGCTTGCCTCTATTTACTCATGACTTCAAACTTCATCACTATTTCAAGGTGACCCAGAACATGGGTAGCATGCAAAATACTGTATGACAAATAATATGCAATGTGACCTGTGATAACAAAGCTGATTTGGAGTCCTGCTTCATGGCCATGAGGAAGTCCAACCAGGTCCATGTAACATTGTGATATTCTAGAGTTGGAACAACTAATCTAAAATTAGATACATCTTCCAAGTTCTTTTCTTTCTTGCCCTTATAGCTCACACGTACTGGTAGTTCTGGAATCTTGATGTAAACAAATAGTTTGTTCTGCTCAGCCCGTTGCTGTGGATAAAGTAAAAAAATTAGCATAGAAAAATTTAAAAAATTGAACTGAAAATTATACGTATAATTTTTTTATCTATACATTTTTCCAACAAGAAAATTAAGAGTTCCTTAATTATGCCAATTGCTCAGCTTTTTTTTTTTTTCAACATGCTAGCCACTTCCCACCGAGGGCAGGGTGATCCAAAAAAGAAACTCTTTCGCCATCACTCACACACAATCACTGTCTTTACAGAAGCTCCCAGATGTGACAGTTTAGATGTCACTCTAAACAGTCAATAACACAAACCCCACCTTTAAAGTGTAGGTACTGCACTTCCCACCTCCAGGACTCAAGTCTGGCTAAAGAGTTTTCCTGAATCCCTTCATAAAATATTACCCTGCTCACACTCCAACAGCTCATCAGCTCCCTAAAACCATTCATTTCCATTCACTCCTAACACACTCACATATGCTTGCTGCATGTCCAGGCTCCTTGCACACAAAACCTCTTTTTACGCCCTCCCTTCATCCTTTCCTAGGATGACCCCTACCCTCTCCTCCCTCCCACTACAGATTGATACACCCTCCTCTCCATCCTCTCTAAATGACGAAACCACCTCAACAGCCCATCTTCAGCTCTCTGAATAATACTTTTAGTAACTCCACACTTCCTCCTAATTTCCACACTACAAATTCTCTTCATAATATTTACACCAGGCCCGGTGGCCTAGTGGCTAAAGCTCCCTCTTCACACACGGAGGGCCCGGGTTCGATTCCCGGCGGGTGGAAACATTTCGACACGTTTCCTTACACCTGTTGTCCTGATCACCTAGCAGCAAATAGGTACCTGGGTGTTAGTCGACTGGTGTGGGTCGCATCCTGGGGGACAAGATTAAGGACCCCAATGGAAATAAGTTAGACAGTCCTCGATGATGCACTGACTTTCTTGGGTTATCCTGGGTGGCTAACCCTCCGGGGTTAAAAATCCGAACGAAATCTTATCTTATCTTATCACTGCCCTTAGACAACATCTCCACTGCCTCCAGCCTCCTCCTCACTGCAGTATTCACATCCCATGCTTCACACAGATATAAGAGTGTTGGTACCACTATACTCTCTTACATTTCTTTGTATCCCTGGATAATGTTTTTTGTCTCCACAGATATCTCAATGCACCACTCACTTTTTTTCCTTTATCAATTCTATGGTTAACTTTGTCCTTCATAAACCCATCTGCTGACAAATCTACTTTCAAATATCTGATTGGCGGAGAGCATGTATAGTCCCTTTATATAAAGGGAAAGGGGACAAAAGAGACTGTAAAAATTATAGAGGAATAAGCTTACTGAGTATACCAGGAAAAGTGTACAGTAGGGTTATAATTGAAAGAATTGGAGGTAAGACAGAATGTAGGATTGCGGATGAGCAAGGAGGTTTCAGAGTGGGTAGGGGATGTGTAGATCAAGTGTTTACATTGAAGCATATATGTGAACAGTATTTAGATAAAGGTAGGGAAGTTTTTATTGCATTTATGGATTTAGAAAAGGCATATGATAGAGTGGATAGAGGAGCAATGTGGCAGACGTTGCAAGTATATGGAATAGGTGGTAAGTTATTAAATGCTGTAAAGAGTTTTTATGAGGATAGTGAGGCTCAGGTTAGGGTGTGTAGAAGAGAGGGAGACTACTTCCCGGTAAAAGTAGGTCTTAGACAGGGATGTGTAATGTCACCATGGTTGTTTAATATATTTATAGATGGGGTTGTAAAGGAAGTAAATGCTAGGGTGTTCGGGAGAGGGGTGGGATTAAATTTTGGGGAATCAAATTCAAAATGGGAATTGACACAGTTACTTTTTGCTGATGATACTGTGCTTATGGGAGATTCTTAAGAAAAATTGCAAAGGTTAGTGGATGAGTTTGAGAATGTGTGTAAAGGTAGAAAGTTGAAAGTGAACATAGAAAAGAGTAAGGTGATGAGGGTGTCAAATGATTTAGATAAAGAAAAATTGGATATCAAATTGGGGAGGAGGAGTATGGAAGAAGTGAATGTTTTCAGATACTTGGAAGTTGACGTGTCGGCGGATGGAATTATGAAGGATGAGGTTAATCATAGAATTGATGAGGGAAAAAAGGTGAGTGGTGCATTGAGGTATATGTGGAGTAAAAAAACGTTATCTATGGAGGCAAAGAAGGGAATGTATGAAAGTATAGTAGTACCAACACTCTTATATGGGTGTGAAGCTTGGGTGGTAAATGCAGCAGCGAGGAGACGGTTGGAGGCAGTGGAGATGTCCTGTTTAAGGGCAATGTGTGGTGTAAATATTATGCAGAAAATTCGGAGTGTGGAAATTAGGAAAAGGTGTGGAGTTAATAAAAGTATTAGTCAGAGGGCAGAAGAGGGGTTGTTGAGGTGGTTTGGTCATTTAGAGAGAATGGATCAAAGTAGAATGACATGGAAAGCATATAAATCTATAGGGGAAGGAAGGCGGGGTAGGGGTCGTCCTCGAAAGGGTTGGAGAGAGGGGGTAAAGGAGGTTTTGTGGGCAAGGGGCTTGGACTTCCAGCAAGCGTGCGTGAGCGTGTTAGATAGGAGTGAATGGAGATGAATGGTACTTGGGACCTGACGATCTGTTGGAGTGTGAGCAGGGTAATATTTAGTGAAGGGATTCAGGGAAACCGGTTATTTTCATATAGTCGGAATTGAGTCCTGGAAATGGGAAGTACAGTGCCTGCACTTTGAAGGAGGGGTTTGGGATATTGGCAGTTTGGAGGGATATGTTGTGTATCTTTATATGGTATGCTTCTAGACTGTTGTATTCTGAGCACCTCTGCAAAAACAGTGATAATGTGCGAGTGTGGTGAAAGTGTTGAATGATGATGAAAGTATTTTCTTTTTGGGGATTTTCTTTCTTTTTTTGGGTCACCCTGCCTCGGTGGGAGACGGCCGACTTGTTAAAAAAAAAAAAATCACTTCTTTCATACTCCCTCCCTCCACTGTAATATCTAATTTTTCTTTACCTAACTCGTTTGATACCCTCATCATTTTACTCTTATCTATGTGCAGTTTTGACTTTTTTCACACGCCCTCCCAAACTCATCCAATAACCTTTGCAACTTCTCTCTAGAATATCCCAAAAGCACAGTATCATCAGCAAATAGTAACTGTGACAACTCCCATTTTGTATTTGTTTATTATTTTATTAACACACTGGCCGATTCCCACCAAGGCAGGGTGGCCTGAAAAAGAAAAACTTTCGCCATCATTCACTCCATCACTGTCTTACCAGAAGGGTGCTTTACACTACAGTTTTTAACCCTTTCAGGGTCGACAGGCCCTCTCAGAGATTTGTTCTCAGGGTCAGCCAAATTAAAAAAAAAATTATTTTGTCTTATGAAAAGATAGAGAATCTTTTCTCGATCATAATGACACCAAAAAGCATGAAATTTGATGGAAAACTTATGGAATTATGCTCTTGCGAAGTTAGCGGTCTCAACGATGTTTATGCATTGGCGATTTTGCCCAATTTGAGCTCAATTTCGGCCAATTCCAGTGTACTAGTCGACAAAAATCATAGCTATTTCATTAGAACTCCATTTTTTCTATCGAATGAGTACAAGAAACCACCCATTTACCGATTTCAACTATCCAATACAGTGGTCAGAATTTAGCAATTTTGCCAATTTCACACAAATTTCAAAAGATGCCAATTTCCGAATAGGGTCCAGAATAAACAAGAAAGACATTCCTGGCACTAAAATAACATTTCCTCTGTTCATTAGTCATGTCCCCACGCCCCTCTTACATTCTTTTGCTTTCCACTTTGAATTTTTATTCTCACAAAAAATAGAAGATTTACTTTTATGCAGACTACTGCATTAGTGTAGAAATGGCATAAATAATATCAGTGCACTTGTGAAAGAATATTAGACTCACCAGCTGACGTGTATTGGACGCATAGCATGATTTGTTTACTTTTGAACCTTGGTAAAAAACGAACATTTCTGCTACTTTGAGCTCAATTTCAAGGTACTTTTCATTGTAAAACCAGTTAAAATCAACTCAATTTCTGTAATATGTCTTCCATTCTATAAAATGAGACCAGGAAAACTAGAATACAACAATAAATACCATACAAAAATACAGTGCAAAGTCACTGTTTTAATCCAAAAACACTGTCAAAGTTATTTTTTCTCATTACGCACTGTGTGCTGCAGGATTTTTTTATACCATGCACACTGACCACATAGACCCATTCTTTCATATGTAAGCCTACCAGCTTTCTCTCATTAGATTTGAGGGCGCTAGAATTTAGGCGTACTAGTATGTCAAAAACCCTTGTGCGTAAGCCGTACTAGCACGGCTGAAACCCTGAAAAGGTTAAACTGCAACATTAACACCCCTCCTTCAGAGTGCAGGCACTGTACTTCCCATCTCCAGGACTCAAGTCCGGCCTGCCGGTTTCCCTGAATCCCTTCATAAATGTTACTTTGCTCACACTCCAACAGCACATCAAGTATTAAAAACCATTTGTCTCCATTCACTCCTATCAAACACGTTCACGCATGCCCACTGGAAGTCCAAGTCCCTCGCACACAAAACCTCCTTTACCCCCTCCCTCCAACCTTTCCTAGGCCGACCCCTACCCCGCCTTCCTTCCACTACAGACTGATACACTCTTGAAGTCATTCTGTTTCGCTCCATTCTCTCTACATGTCCGAACCACCTCAACAACCCTTCCTCAGCCCTCTGGACAACAGTTTTGGCAATCCCGTACCTCCTCCTAACTTCCAAACTACGAATTCTCTGCATTATAGTCACACCATACATTGCCCTCAGACATGACATCTCCACTGCCTCTAGCCTTATCCTTGCCGCAACATTCATCACTCATGCTTCACACCCACATAAGAGCGTTGGAAAAAATATACTCTCATACATTCCCCTCTTTGCCTCCAAGGACAAAGTTCTTTGTCTCCACAGACTCCGAACCGCTCACCCTTTTCCCCTCATCAATTCTATGATTCACCTCATCTTTCATAGACCCATCCACTGACACATCCACTCCCAAATATCTGAATACATTCACCTCCTCCATACTCTCTCCCTCCAATCTGATATCCGGTCTTTCTTCACCTAATCTTTTTGTTATCCTCATAACCTTACTCTTTCCTGTATTCACTTTTAATTTTCTTCTTTTACATACCCTACCAAATTCATCCACCAACCTCTGCAACTTCTCTTCAGAATCTCCCAAGAGCACGGTGTCATCAGCAAAGAGCAACTGTGACAACTCCCACTTTATGTGTGATTCTTTATCTTTTAACTCCACGCCTCTTGCCAAGACCCTCGCATTTACTTCTCTTACAACCCCATCTATAAATATATTAAACAACCACGGTGACATCACAAATCCTTGTCTAAGGCCTACTTTTACTGAGAAATAATTTCCCTCTTTCCTACATACTCTAACTTGAGCCTCACTATCCTCGTAAAAACTCTTCACTGCTTTCAGTAACCTACCTCCTACACCATACACCTGCAACATCTGCCACATTGCCACCCTATCCACCCTGTCATACGCCTTTTCCAAATCCATAAATACCACAAAAACCTCTTTAGCCTTATCTAAATACTGTTCACTTATATGTTTCACTGTAAACACCTGGTCCACACACCCCCTACCTTTCCTAAAGCCTCCTTGTTCATCTGCTATCCTATTCTCTGTCTTACTCTTAATTCTTTCAATAATAACTCTACCATACACTTTATCAGGTATACTCAACAGACTTATCCGCCTATAATTTTTGCACTCTCTTTTGTCCCCTTTGCCTTTATACAAAGGAACTATGCATGCTCTCTGCCAATCCCTAGGTATCTTACCCTCTTCCATACATTTATTAAATAATAGCACCAACCACTCCAAAACTATATCCCCACCTGCTTTTAACATTTCTATCTTTATCCCATCAATCCCAGCTGCCTTACAGTTTTTCATTTTACCTACTGCCTCACGAACTTCCCCCCACACTCACAACTGGCTCTTCCTCACTCCTACAAGATGTTATTCCTCCTTGCCCTATACACGAAATCACATCTTCCCTATCTTCATCAACATTTAACAATTCCTCAAAATATTCCCTCCATCTTCCCAATACCTCTAACTCTCCATTTAATAACTCTCCTCTCATATTTTTAACTGACAAATCCATTTGTTCTTTAGGCTTCCTTAACTTGTTAATCTCACTCCAAAACTTTTTCTTATTTTCAACAAAAATTTGTTGATAACATCTCACCCACTCTCTCATTTGCTCTCTTTTTACAGTGCTTCACCACTCTATTTACCTCTCTCTTTTTCTCCATATACTCTTCCCTCCTTGCATCACTTCTACTTTGTAAAAACTTCTCATATACTAACTTTTTCTCCCTTACTACTCTCTTTACATCATCATTCCACCAATCGCTCTTCCCTCCTGCACCCACTTTCCTGTAACCACAAACTTCTGCTGAACACTCTAACACTACATTTTTAAACCTATCCCATACCTCTTCGACCCCATTTCCTATGCTCTCATTAGCCCATCTATCCTCCAATAGCTGTTTATATCTTACCCTAACTGCCGCCTCTTTTAGTTTATAAACCTTCACCTCACTCTACCCTGATGCTTCTATTCTCCTTGTATCCCATCTACCTTTTACTCTCAGTGTAGCTACAACTAGAAAGTGATCTGATATATCTGTGGCCCCTTTATAAACATGTACATCCTGAGGTCTACTCAACAGTCTTTTATCTACCAATACATAATCCAACAAACTACTGTCATTTTGCCCTACATCATATCTTGTATAGTTATTTATCCTCTTTTTCTTAAAATATGTATTACCTATAACTAAACCGCTTTCTATACAAAGCTGAATCAAAGGGCTCCCATTATCATTTACACCTGGCACACCAAACTTACCTAAAACACTCTCTCTAAAAGTTTCTCCTACTTTAGCATTCAGGTCTCCTACCACAATTACTCTCACACTTGGTTCAAAGGTTCCTATACATTCACTTAAAATCTCCCAAAATCTTTCTCTATCCTCTACTTTCCACTCTTCTCTAGGTGCATACACGCTTATTATGACCCACTTTTCGCATCCAACCTTTACTTTAATCCACATAATCCTTGAATTTACACATTCATATTCTCTTTTCTCCTTCCATAACTGATCCTTCATCATTGTTACCCCTTCCTTAGCTCTAACTCTCTCAGATACTCCAGATTTAACCCCATTTATTTCCTCCCACCGAAACTCCCCTACCCCCTTCAGCTTTGTTTCGCTTAGGGCCAGGACATCCAACTTCTTTTCATTCATAACATCAGCAATCTTCTGTTTCTTGTCATCCGCACTACATCCACGCACATTCAAGCATCCCAGTTTTATAAAGTTTTTCTTCTTCTCTTTTTTAGTAAATGTTTACAGGAGAATGGGTTACTAGCCCATTGCTCCCAGCATTTTAGTCGCCTCATACGACACGCATGGCTTACGGAGGAAAGATTCTTTTCCACTTCCCCATGGACAATAGAAGAAATAAAGAAGAACAAGAGCTATTTAGAAAAAGGAGATAAACCCAGATGTATGTATATATATATATATATATATATATATATATATATATATATATATATATATATGAATGTGAGTGTCTGTGAAGTGTGACCAAAGTGTAAGTAGGAGTAGCAAGATATCCCTGTTATCTAGCGTGTTTATGAGACATAATTTAATCCCACCCTTCTCCACCAGCACCAAATACTTAGAATATACAGTGGAACCTCAGCTTACGAGCTTAATCCATTCCTTGACCTTGCTCGTATCCTGATCTGCTCATATGCTGAGTCAATTTTCATTTAAATTAACTGAAATGCCATTAATCTGTTCCAGTGGAATTCCTGCTCTCAGGAGGCAGGAATATGACGCTAATATCAACTCAGCGGCTTATTCATCTATCGCAATTCATTTAATATGACATAATAAACAATATAAATAACATAGAAACCTGATATATACTCTAGAATGAATAAAATATGTCACTATGTGACAAGTGGTGGCAGCCATTCCCTACCTCAAGCAGCTGCCTTGGTGTGGGTCAGTGGGGGAGACCTCCCGTCATCAATTGCCATCCCCAACACCACCATCCCAACTTACTTGTTCAGTTCCACTTCTCTCCTATAAGCTAGCTGTGTTTGTGAATTGTTTTGATCTTTTAATTACCATATCTTGTATTTGCCAAGCAATCATGACACCCAGTAGGCATACCAGAGTTGCTGAATGACTTACTGACTTGAATGACTGACTGACTTATTGGCTGACTTACAGACTTGACTGACTGACCTGACTGAATGACTTGACTGATTGACTTACTGACTTGACTGAATGACTTACTGACTTGACAGACTGACTTGACTGAATGACTTACTGACCTGACTTAGTGACTTGACTGAATGACTTACTGAGTTGACTGAAAGACCTGACTGACTGAATGACTTGACTGACTTACTGAATGACTTAAAGTTAGACTTTTTCACTGAAGAGGACCCTGAAATGGTGTCTAGAGCAGCTGATGCCTTATTGTCAGTTGTATAATGTACAGCAGGGTAAAACAGAATGGAAATCCATTACAGAGTTTATGCACACTGCAGTACAACCATCAACTTCAGTACCAGAACCTCTACCATCCACCTCAGCCCAGTAGGACCACAACATAACTCTCCACTCTCTTCACAATCATCCACAAACACCACCACCTACAATTTAAGGGAAGAAATACTATTATTTTTGTTGCAGTTATAGTCTTAAGCAGTAAAAACAACATAATACATCACGACAATGAATCATAATTATATATTCACTTTTACTTTTGTAAGATCTGGAGGTCTAACCTGAAAAACTCATATGATGGGGCACTCATAAGCCAAGGTTCCACTGTAGTTATTATATATTTTGTTCAAATACACTGGAATGAATATTTTTTTGGGGCAACTTATCTTGACTTATATAATACTATGTAATGAGATAATAACCCTTGCTGAACATTACAATCTTAAGAATGAGTTTTTAGGAACTACCTCATCATTTAGTAAGGCTTTCAATGTATATAACATATTTTATCTAACATTTGTTGCATATCATTAGTACATCATATTGCCATGTAAACTGCATCCTCATATGACTCCTCAGCATTTACTAAAGACAATTTTGTTGACACTATAAATAATAAGCCACTTTGCTGGCTAGGCTTTCAAAACTATGACCTAATTTAATGATACTTAGAAAGTGTTGAGGAAAATCTTTGCTAAACATTAAATAACTTAGACTAAGTTAAGTGATTTATATCTGAAAGATCTAATGTAGTCAATGTACTAACTAAAATATCCTGCTTCTTGTGAGTCATCTAGGATTGATCTTCACTTCAATATCCATAAGCTGGTTGAATTCATCACATAATGTTTCAGACAATAATGAAAACTTCTACAATCCATTGCTTCTATGTTTTAGATGGATAAAAATGAAATGGATAAAACTGAGAAATAACTTTTATCAAACCAAGAAAACTCCTATTAAGTAGCAAGTCTTTCAGTTTCCTCTAAACGTTAAATAAAAAAATTGCTAATGTGCATACAATTGCAACAATACAATTTGTCCCTCCACCACTGCAAAGACTGAATGTGTGAATGATGGTGAAAGTGTTGAATGATGGGTCACCCTGCCTCACCCGGCCAGCATGTAAAAAAAAAAAATTATGACAACATTTCGGTCTGACCAAAATGTCATAAGTTTCTTTCTCCTATGTCTGGGTTATCTGTGTATTTATAATCTGTACGTCCATGTATGAGTCTAAGACTAACAAATATTGCCATATCAAATATGTAAGAACACTTTTTCTAATAACCTAACAGTTCTTAAGATTCTAAATTGCAACAGAATTTTGAAAGTAATTCAACTGATCATTATTAAGTGCTGATGCAGATGTTAAGTTTGCAGACAAAACAGTAAATACAACTGATTGATGGAATGTATACTAAGTATTCCTGACTGTATTTAACATGCTTAACTATAAATAAATTGAAAAAGAAAGAAAAAATCCCATTAAGAATATTTAATTTAGCTTTTAAATGACTTCCTTGATTACTCAAATTGGTCCTTTCCAATTTTGGCACAGAGGGGCCATTCTTTCTCCAGTGTGAAATGCCATTAACCCTTTGACTGTTTCAGGCCCCTCTCTGAAACTGTCATTCTATGTCGCCAAATATTCAAAAAAAAAAAAAAATTATTTTTTCTTATGAAAATGTTAAGATTATTTTTCTGAGTGTTTTAGTCCAAAAAAAAATTTTTGCCATCGGTACTTACCGAGATATAGAGCCGTGAAGTTTGCAGAAAATGAGCCGCGTATGGCAACAGCGGCGACTGCCGCTCACCCGGTAAACTTTAGTTTACTTGTAATTGAAGGTTTTTTGTTTTTTTCACTATTTTATTTTTTCACATAACTTATGTGGCCTATGAGACCAAAGTAAGGTGCAATGTACATATATACACTCATTGTATACAACACAATAAGCACACAAACATAATTATCAATATATTGTTTACAAAACTTGTTTACAAAAACAAACAATCATCCTCCTCCTCCTTCTCCTCCTCCTCCTTCTCCTCCTTCTCCTCCTCCTCCTTCTCCTCCTCCTCCTCCTCCTCCTCCTTCTCCTCCTCCTTCTCCTCCTCCTTCTCCTCCTCCTTCTCCTTCTCCTCCTCCTTCTCCTCCTCCTTCTCCTCCTCCTTCTCCTTCTCCTCCTCCTTCTCCTCCTTCTCCTCCTCCTCCTTCTCCTCCTTCTCCTCCTCCTCCTCCTCCTCCTTCTCCTCCTCCTCCTTCTCCTCCTTCTCTTCCTTCTTCTCCTCCTCCTTGTCTTGTGTGCGAGTGTGTGGCTTATAATTGTTTTGAGTCAGAAGTCGGCAGCTGTCAAAGTGACATATTGTCTCATTAGTCACTACCCCTACCGCCTGTCAAAACAATGGGGGCGGATGCTGCTTCCCCTCCTCCATTCTATCTAATTATCTTTCTCCCTCATTCTATATCTTTCTATCTGTCTGCCTATCTCTGTCTCACAGGTACACATAAATACAAGTATACATAGTGTAAATTACCTAGGATAACCCAAGAAATCCAGACAAAGTGCTATACTCTGCTTGAAGATGTGAGTAAAAGTGTTGACACAGTCTTGTGGCTCTCTCTGAGACAGAGAGCTAGATGGACAGACAGGGAGCTTGACAGACAGACAAATAGACAGACAGAAATGTTTGTGTACCAGCAAAAACAAAGGGAGGGCGATGGTCATGTAATATTTCCTTAGCTCTACCCTCGTTTACACTCATCAAAGTCAGCTCTTATCAGATGTTATCTCCCCTTATCTTGTCACTGTCATGGGGTGGACTTTTTTTTTTCTTGCTTCAAGGGAACAATATTATTACATCTTCTTCTTCTTCTTCCTCCTCCTCCTCCTCCTCCTCCTCCTCTTCCTCCCCTCCTCCTCCTCTTCCTCCCCTCCTCCTCCTCCATTGCTTTTGGTCTCAAACTCCTCCAAATCATGAAATTGATCTTCACTGACACTTCCATCTGTGTTAGAGCATCACTTGGGAAGAGAAGAGTCCCAGATTTGCTGGGGAATCACATATTTCTTACCGCTAGACATGCTGAAAATGGACAACTGAAATGGCATTCCCACAATGCACCATCCGCCGACACGTCAACTCCTAAGTATCTGAAAACATTCACTTCTTCCATACTCCTCCTCCCCAATTTGATATCCAATTTTTCTTTATCTAAATCATTTGATACCCTCATCACCTTACTCTTTTCTATGTTCACTTTCAACTTTCTACCTTTACACACATTCTCAAACTCATCCACTAACCTTTGCAATTTTTCTTTAGAATCTCCCCTGAATCCCTTCACTAAATATTACCCTGCTCACACTCCAACAGCTCATCAGGTCCCAAAAACCATTCATCTCCATTCACTCCTATCTAACATGCTCATGCATGCTTGCTGGAAGTCCAAGCCCCTCGCCCACAAAACCTCCATTTTGATTTTAGGCCGACCTTCTGGAACGGATTACACCTGATAACTGAGGGTCCACATGTATGCAACAGTTACAGAATTACTGCCTCCAACTTTTTTATTATATATGGTAGGCACAGGACTATATCTGAATGCAATTACCTTCATAATTTCTACATCATCTTTATCCTGCAGAGATACATAGAAGCTTGATTCCTTGTGGGATTTCCTGAGAGATGCTTGCTTCTTGCTACCTCGAGGGTTTTGATCTGATGACATAAATATGGGAAGATGAAAAAATGGACATTTTTGGTGGTATATAATAAGTTTAAAAAAGTTTTAATAATGAGTAAAAGTCTATAACACTAAATATATTCTAACAGTAAGTGCTGAAGTATTTAAGCTCAGAGTGAAAATAAAGGAAGCCTAGAAAGATTTTTAATTTTTTTCACTGTGGGGTATGAGAAGTAAAAAAAAAAACTTGTAATATTTTAAAGATTTTACAATGTCATTTCAATAAATTAGGTAATAAAAATGTTCTCATTCAAAAGTGAGTTATTATGCCTTTTGTTAATTCCAGGGATTATTGTCCCCTCCGTCTGGTCCCAGACCAGTGCTGAAAGATGTCAACTGCTTCCTTGATAGGTTATTAGGTCACTCTATGTATTTGTCATAACTCCCATAACATCATATTCAGGATGGCTGGACATGTATCTTACAGCAAAATACAGATGTCTTTTAATGTCTACTCCAGAGATGTGATATAAATTACTTCTACACCAGGACTGATACACTGGCATCACAGTGTGATAAATGTATAAACAAGTAAGACAGTAATGTATACTGATCTTAATAATGGCTGTATATATATTTACATTACATAGGAATAAATTCACTTACATGGAAGTGTTTACTTTATTTACTGCAATGACTTCATAGCTTACAATATTTGAGCTAATAAACCATGGAATGGGTGGGGTTTGAACTCACAGCAAGAGAGAATCCTAAAATTTCAGGCCAGTGGGTAAGCCACTCGGCCAGCTGACTACAATAAGATTCATCCAACTAGTCATTTGAGCTTATGTACTAGCATTAAAGTGTAGTGTTGCAAGAGATTTTAGCGAAACAATGGCTAGAAAAATTAACATTAAAAATGAAGTGAATAAATGAATGAACAGAATCCATTGGATAGGGTACTCAGACTGTGGTCCTGACAGGTAGCAGGTCTGGTGCTGTACCACTGGCCTAAGATGCTTACGAATAGGAAGGTTTCACAGACAGCATTTTCTGCGACATGTCTGCATCAGAGGTTCTTGTCTGTTTTTCTGTTTATTCATTGCAAGTTTATTTATTATGACTTACCTTGAGTTTAAAGTGAATAAGTGTGTATTACCATGAATAACAATATTCCTTGCACATTTCATACACATTAATGTGTTTTTAAGAGTAAAATATCTGAGGCTCTGGCTCGTGATGCCTTAACCAAAAATGTATGAATCCTTCAAAACTGAAAAACATGTTTTCTTTCTGTAGTTCCCTGTTTGATCCTATTTTTGATACATTATGCCATAATTATGCATAATCAGAAGTACTGTCCTGACCTTTATGAAGTAGTGGTTTTTACTGTCTATTTAAGTACGTGTGTATAATGGTTTTGAAAAATGTTAATGATGTCTGCTAACAGATATTCAGTTTACAATAAAAATAATTAAACATGCACAACTTATGATTAATGAATCAACAAAGATTAAGTTAAGACAAGGACAGTTATGAAAACCTACTTGTTGCAACATCACCCACAGTGTGCTCCTCTTCTGTTGCATTATCAGGGAAGCAGAACTTCATCATAGTCTTGAAGAACTGGTATGTCAGGGCTGCAATGTACCATGATTTAATATATCTTTCTGCTAAAGTATATATCATCTCTTAGATCTCAGAGATGTGCTAATGACATACAGTACAAGAAAATGTAAATCCAAAATCCAGGTCCCAAACATAACCCTCTCAAAATTGAAGAAACATAGTGGTTACAAATGAGCAACTCAGTTCTTCCATCAGTGGAGAACTCACATTGCTGAAGTATGAACAGGCATTTTATCTTATAGTGGCCAAACACACAAGAGCCAAAATATGATTTGACAAATACATATGTTCCTTCACAAAAAACAGGTAGAAACTTAGGATACTTAAAAGCTAAAAAAAAAGTCTATTCACAATGTTAATGATTTTGCAATGATTATTATTATAATCAAAACTAAAAGTTAAATCCACAAGGGTCATACAGGATTTTGCAATGAAAAGTGATGCTTAGTTCTGGGCATAAAAACAAATAACATGTGATCACTTCTATTTGATCATAAACACCAATGTGTCTTTAAGAGATTGGAAGTCTAGTGCAGTAGTTACATGCTATGACACCACCTGCTATCTTCTATGATTATTTTTGACTTATCATGCAATCTTCCACTCCCATATATCTACACATATTTTAACATCTGATGCTATTAATAGTTACCAGTCTCTATAAACAGTATTTTGGGGCACACAGATGGCCTTTCTTAATCACACACACACACAAAAAGAAATGCTTTGACAATGATGTTGAGACTTATCAAATAAGAGTTAAACAGCAAAAACATTTGAAGAATTTTCATGTTGCACATGTCTTACCCAAAGGAAAAAGAGCTCTGTGATTTATGTTGATTAAAGCACCAGTAGGTGTAGCCAATAAGTGGATGAGTAACTACATATACACAGTCTCATCCTTATTTAAGATGACTCAATAATTAAGAACTTCATGTCCCTAATGCAGGTGCACTACATCAAATGCACACCCATGATGATACAAAAAAAAAATGACATAATCAAAAGATACTGAAGAATATAGCAGAGAAACAACACCAGAGTAAAGGTAAGACACAATTGCAATATTTATATGTGTGAGTGATCGGTTTCAAGGGTTTGTTTATCTTTGCAGTCCAACTTGATTGAGGCCAGACCTTGGATTCTCTAACCCACTTACCCATGGAATTTGAAAGGAAACACTACAGGGATAACAGCTATTAAGAAAGAAAGAAGAAAAAAAAAAAGACAAAAGAAAGTAAAGATTAATGTATATACATATGTATACACATCCACATGCATATAAAAAAAAATGCAGGAATGCTTATTTAACATCTAAAAGTGAGTTGAAATATTTTTTTTTTTTAACAAGTCGGCCATCTCCCACCAAGGCAGGGTGACCCAAAAAGAAAGAAAATCCCCAAAAAGAAAATGCTTTCATCGTCATTCAACACTTTCACCTCACTCACACATAATCACTGTTTTTGTAGAGGTGCTCAGAATACAACAGTTTAGAAGTATATACGTATAAAGATACACAACATATCCCTCTAAACTGCCAATATCCCAAACCCCTCCTTTAAAGTGCAGGCATTGTACCTCCCATTTCCAGGACTCAAGTCCGGCTATATAAAAATAACTGGTTTCCCTGAATTCCTTCACTAAATATTACACTGCTTACACTCCAACAGCTCGTCAGGGCCCAAATACAATTCGTCTCCATTCACTCCTATCTAACATGCTCATGCACGCTTGCTGGAAGTCCAAGCCCCTCGCTCACAAAACCTCCTTTACCCCATCCCTCCAACCTTTCCAAGGAAGACCCCTACCCCGCCTTCCTTCCCCCACAGATTTATACGCTCTCCATGTCATTCTACTTTGATCCATTCTCTCTAAATAACCAAACCACCTCAACAAACCCTCTTCAGCCCTCTGACTAATACTTTTATTAACTCCACACCTTCTCCTAATTTCCACACTTCGAATTTTCTGCATAATATTTACACCACACATTGCCCTTAGACAGGACATCTCCACTGCCTCCAAACGTCTCCTCGCTGCAGCATTTACAACCCAAGCTTCACACCCATATAAGAGTGTTGGTACCACTATACTTTCATACATTCCCTTCTTTGCCTGCATAGATAACATTTTTTTTGTCTCCATACATAACTCAACGCACCACTCACCATTTTTCCTTCATCAATTCTATTATTAACCTCATCCTTCATAAATCCATCCGCTGACATGTCAACTCCCAAATATCCGAAAACATTCACTTCTTCCATACTCCTCCTCTCTAATTTGATATCCAATTTTTCATCTAAATCATTTGATACCCTCATCACCTTACTCTTTTCTATGTTCACTGTCAACTTTCTACCTTTACACACGCTTCCAAACTCGTCCACTAACCTTTGCAATTTTTCTTTAGAATCTCCCATAAGCACAGCATCATCAGCAAAAACTAACTGTTTCAATTCCCATCTGTATTTGATTCCCCATAATTTAATCCCACCCCTCTCCCAAACACCCTAGCATTTACTTCTTTTACATCCCCATCTATAAATATATATTAAACAACCATGGTGACATTACACATCCCTAAGACCTACTTTTACCGAGAAGTAATCTCCCTCTCTTCTACACACCCTAACCTGAGCCTCACTATCCTCATAAAAACTCTTTACAGCATTTAGTAACTTACTACCTATTCCATATACTTGCAACATTTGCCACATTGCTCCCCTATCAACTCTATCATATGCCTTTTCTAAAACCATAAATGCAATGAAAACTTCCCTACCTTTATCTAAATACTGTTCACATAGTATATACTTCAATGTAAACACTTGATCTACACATCCCCTACCTACTCTAAAACCTCCTTGCTCATCCGCAATCCTACATTCTGTCTTACCTCTAATTCTTTCAATAATAACCCTACTGTACACTTTTCCTGGTACACTCAGTAAACTAATTCCTCTATAATTTTTACAGTCTCTTTTGTCCCCTTTCCATTTATATAAAGGAACTATACATGCTCTCTGCCAATCCCTAGGTATCTTCCCCTTTCATACATTTATTAAACAAAAATACCAACCACTCTAACTCTATATATCCCCCTGCTATTAACATTTCTGTCATGATCTTGTCAGTTCCAGCTGCTTTACCCCCTTTCATTCTACATAATGCCTCACACACCTCCCCCACACTCACATCCTGCTCTTCTTCACTCCTAAAAGATGTTATACCTCCCTGGCCAATGCATGAAATTGCCGCCTCCCTTTCTTCAACATTTAAAAGTTCCTCAAAATATTCCTGCCATCTACCCAATACCTCCATGTCCCCATCTACTAACTCCCCTACAATAATTGTTACTGAAGTAATGTATATCACATTAAAATAGAAAGGATTCAAGAATATTTAGCCATTCATAAATATTAAAATCACTTACCAATATTCAAAGGAACAACATTGATTTCAAAATGTTCAATAATTGAAATGCCTCCACAAGGTGGTTTTTCCCGGCAAAATATTCTGAGTGTTCTCTGCATAAAGAGAAATCAGAGGAATAAGTCAAATAGCATTCAAGCCATTAAACTAAGCTAGTAGTTATCACCAATGAACATTAAACTTAACTAGTAGTTATCATCAATGAACATTAAACTTAACTAGTAGTTATCATAAATCACTGAAGTACTGTCAGCAGGAAAAGACATTACAATTATACTGAAGATGATTTTCAATTAAATGTTATATAATACTGCAGAGTAAATTGCTTTAACTATTATATAAATATTTGTTTACAAAATGGCTCCTTCCTACCAAGGCAAGGTGACTCACAGAAGGAAAACACATTCACCATCACTCATTCTCTAGTTATCTTGCCAGAAATGCACAGAAATCCCAATTCAACTGACCCACTGAATTACAACATACTTCAGCTTGCAGTTCCTATACATATCTCCAGAACCTACTTTTTACCTCAATTGCTTTCTCTCACCAAAACAGAGGGAACAAAATAAGAAAACATATTCACTATATAGATTTTTTTTAACATGCTGGTTGCCTCCCACCGAGGCAGGATGACCAGAAAAAGAAACACTTTCACCATCAATCACACTGACATTGTCTTTCCAGGGATACCCTGATATGACAATTAGATGTCACTCTAAATAGCTAATATCCCAAATCTCTCCTTTGAAGTGCAGGCACTGTACTTCCCACCTCCAGGACTCAAGTCCGGTTAACTAGTTTCCCTGAATCCCTTCACGAAATATTGCCCTGCTCACACTCCAACAGTCTGTCAAGTCCCAAAAACCATTTTTCTCCACTCACTCCTATTTAATATACTCACACACACCTGCTGTGTGTCAAAGCCCCCTTGCACATAAAGCCTCTTTTACCCCCTCCTCCATCGATTCCTAGGACGATCCCTACCCCTCCTTCCCTCCACTACAGATTTATGCACCTTCCAAGTCATCCTATTTTGCTTAATCCTCTCTAAATAACCAAACCACCTCAAAAACCTCTCCTCATAACTCTGAATAATACTTCTGGTAACTCCACACCTCCTCCTGATTTCCACACTATGAATTCTCTGCACAATATTTACATCACACATTGCCCACAGACACATCACTGCCTCCAGCCTCCTTATTGCTGCAACATTCACAACCCATGCTTCACACCCATAAAAGAATGTTGGTACCACTATACTCTTATACAGTCCCATCTTTGCCTCCATGGATGACATTCTTTGTCTCCACAGATGCCTCAATGCACCACCCTCCTTTTTCCCTTCATCAATTTTATGGCTTACCTCGTCCTTCATATAACCATCAGCCGACATGTCCACTCCAAAACATCTGAACACATTCACTTCTTCTATACTCCCTCCCTCCAATCTGATATCCACTTTCTAAAGGAGGCAATCTTTTATATTGTTCATCCTTTCAATGAATCAAAATATTCACAGATAATGCAATTAACCAACCTGTCGATCAACTGGCATGTTCAACTGCAGCTCTGATGGCATTAGCACTTCTTGATAAGGCTGATTAGGCAAAAGATTTCTCATAGTTACAAAGCCTAACTCCAAGAGATGCTCCCCACTGTCATCAGCATTGGTCTTCTTTGTATATCTGTTAGAATAAAAATTACTCTCCTGATTTATTAATAAAAATGTAAATATCTTCTCATTTATATCTCAGTTTTGTACAATTGTATCAAAGTATTAACAGTACATAAAGATCCAATCCAATCATATGATTGGATTGGATGCCATCACTAATCTGGCATCATTGGGACCTGTAGTGTGCTGGATTAGTGAGTTTGCTGGATTACAGAGTGGCTAGGTTGGAATACACTTAATTAACCAATCAATAGAGACTCTGCTACATCTTCCTCATTTTCATCACTGCTTTCTCCTCCACTGGCTTGCTACTGTAGATTTACAACCATCTGCACAATTTCTGAGTCAGTATAATGATGAAATTTGAAATTATGCTAGCCGAAATTAGTGCCGGATTACTGATGGAACCTGATGACTGATTGCTGGATTAGTCATGGCCAACCTGTACTATAACATGTACAGTATATCATATAAAAAACAAAACTAATGATTACTAACTGGGCATGTAAATGAAAATGTAATTAGAGGTCTCCTCAATTCAAAAAAGTTTAAATACAAGAGAAACTCATTTTAATTTGGGATGAGTGTGAGGGAAAAGTTCAATAGATAGGAGTAGCGAGGGAGTATATAGTAACAATAGTTTCATTGCCGGCTACTTGTTAAGATAGGGTAAGTCCAGCTCCCGCTATTCCCTCCCCCCTTTTTCCCCCTCCCCGAAAGTGATAGTTTGATTGCCGGCTGCTCCAGCTATCCCTTCCCCTCCCTTCTCCCCCCTCCCGAAAGGTGACGTGTGGGGCTCCGGTCAAACAGTAAATCACTCGACTCACAGCTCCCAACACTACTGTAAGTACACGCCTGATCATATTTTAGTGGACTTATTGGTTGAAAGCTTCACTTTTGACCAATAATTAACTTAGTCCTTTCAGTCTTGATAGGTTAAAATGTTTTAATAATCACCACATCATTTAGGTATTGTCTCTCTTTACAGCTTGAAAGGACAGAGAGGGTCACCTGCTAATCAACGAGTAGAAATTGAAGGAGACGGATTAACGTTCTGAGGCGTCCCAATTTCTGATCCATTTACCTGTTTGTGTATGAAAGTAGCAGGATATAACCCCTCATCATTGCAGTGGAAAAAAACCTGCTTTCCTGTCATCTGGACGGATTATTGATGGCTAGAAAATCTGTGAAGAACGAGCCGGTGGGTTGTCATCAACACCTGCGACCCCCCCCATCATCGGCAACGGCTACGATTTCAACAACACGCAGTGTCACCAACACCAGACACCCAAGTTTTATATACAGTGGACCCCCGCATAACGATATTATTTCAATCCAGAAGTCTGTTTGGGTGCCGTTATAGACCGAATTTGCTCCCATAAGAAATATTGTGAATTAGATTAGTCCATTTCAGACCCCTAAAAATACACCTACAAAAGCACTTACAAAAATAAACTTACATAATTGGTCGAGTTGGGAGCTGATCGTTATGCGGGGGTCCACTGTATATATATATTAGCGTTGAATTCAGATATCATTTATATTTTTCATTTTTCATTTTCTTTAACCCTTTCAGGGTCCAAGGCCCAAATCTGGAGTCAGGCACCAGTGTCCAAGAATTTAAAAAAAAAAAATTTGTTATTTTTTCTTATGAAATCGTAGAGAATCTTTTTGTGAAGGTAATAAAACAAAAAGTACGAAATTTGGTGGAAAATTGACGAAATTATGCTCTCGCGAATTTTGATGTGTCAGCGATATTTACGAATCGGCGATTTTGCCGACTTTGACTCCCATTTTAGGCCAATTACATTATTCCAATTAACCAAATTCTTAGCTATTTCACTAGTATTACTTCTATTCTATCGATTGAGCACAAGAAATCGCCAAGTCAACTGTTTCAACTACAAAATAAAGTGATCGGAAATTGTTAATTTGGCCAATTTAACACAAAGTTCAAAATATTCCAATTTCAAAATAGGGTCCAGAATGAACAATGTAGGCATTCCTGGCACTAAACTAACATTTCCTCTGTTCATTAGTTATGTTTTGAGGCTTTACAAATAAATTCCATTTTTATTTTTTATTCACATAATGAATTTTTATTCACACCAAACAATAGAAGATTTACTGTTATGCAATACTGTAATAATTGTATAAATATCATCACCATATTTGTGAATGTATATTAGACCCACCAGCTGACGTGTATTAGACGTGTGAGGTCGTTTGTTTACTCTTGAATATCGGCAAAAATTTAACATTTCCGCTACTTTGAGCTCAGTTTCAAGCCATTTCCAATGCTAAAACCAATCAAAATCATCTCTATTTCTGTAATATGTCTTCCATTCTATCAAATGAGACCAAGAAATCGCAAATACAACTATAAAAAACATACGAAAAAACACTGCAAAGTTGCTGTTTTAATCGAAAAATCATGATTTCATTTTTTTTCTCTCATTATACACAGTGTGCTGCAGGATCTGTTTTATGTGGTGCACACATACCACATAGATGTATTCTCTCATATCTAGGCCCAAATGTACCACTCACAGTTTATCAGAGTGAGCTGAGCTCATGGCATAGATCTACGGTTTGGACCCTGAACGTAAAGCCGTAGATCTACGGGACGGACCCTGAAAGGGTTAAGGTAGGATTAATATTTCATATTTTTAGTGTTTTATATTTTATATTTTCTAAATAATAAAGTGTTTATGTTTGTCAGTTTTTGTTCTTTTTCTATTCATTAATTTTCCTGAGGAGGAGCCAGCTTTGGTAATACTGTCTGAAGTTGTTACAGGGCTGAGTAAGCCTTCACAATGAGGAAATGGGGAAGAATATATAATACTATACTGAAATAAATTCCATAATACATGAGGTGGCCCCTCACAATATGAGAAAATCAATGATTTAGTACAATGAGCAATCCCGAGGACTACTTACCGCGAGAAGAGTCAGGAGAAGAGTGACACTTCTGGCTTATCCTGGCTAGTAGGTAAACCCCACTAATTCTTTCCCAGGATAATAGGGGAGTGCTGATGGTCAAAAACCCCAAATTATATGACCAATAACTACAATGTTCTTTGATAAAAGAAATCTCCATAATCTGACTAAGAAACTGAAGCTAAATCCAGTATGATATTACCCCAACTTTACCATAAAGGACTTGTATAGGAAGGCTGGTAAAGCCAGTGAAGGGAAATCTAGTAACTTTCTGGTTTATGTAGGAAGATTCTCAAATATTCATCGTGTTTTTATCTTCCTTGCAATAATGATTTTGGCAACACTGAAAAGAAAGCTAAACTTGTGGAAATATTTGATTCACCATAATTTAATCCCACCCCTCTACTGAACATTCTAGCATTTACTTCTTTTACAACCCCACCTATAAATATATTAAACAACCATGGTGACATTACACATCCCTGTCTAAGGCCTACTTTTACCGGGAAGTAGTTTCCCTCTCTTCTACAAGCCCTAACCTGAGCCTCACTATCCTCATAAAAAGTCTTTACAGCATTTAGTAACTTACCACCTATTCCATATATTTGCAACATCTGCCACATTACTCCCCTATCCACTCTTTCATATGCCTTTTCTAAATCCCTGGCCAGTGCATGAAATTACCACCTCTCTTTCTTCCTCAACATTTAAAAGTTTCTCAAAATAGTCTCACCATCTACCTAATACCTCCCTCTCCCCATCTACTAACTCCCCTACTGTTTTTAACTGACAAATCCATACGTTCCCTAGGCTTTCTTAACTTGTTTAACTTACTCCAAAATTTTTTCTTATTTTCATTAAAATTTCTTGACAGTGCCTCTCCCATTCTATCATCTGCTTTCCTTTTGCACTCTCTCACCACTCTCTTCACCTTTCTTTTACTCTCCATGTACTCTACTCTTCTTATAACACCTCTGCTTTGTAAAAACCTCTCATAAGCTAACTTTTTCTCTTTTATCACACCCTTTACTTCATCATTCCACCAATCACTCCTCTTTCCTCCTGCCCCCACCCTCCTATAACCACAAACTTCTACCCCACATTCTAATACTGCATTTTTAAAACTATTCCAACCCTCTTCAACCCCCCCCACTACTCATCTTTGCACTAGCCCACCTTTCTGCCAATAGTCACTTATATCTCACCCAAACTTCCTCCTCCCTTAGTTTATACACTTTCAATTCCCTCCTACTTGTTGCTGCCACCTTCCTCTTGTCCCATCTACCTCTTACTCTAACTGTATCTACAACTAAATAATGATCCGATATATCAGTTGCCCCTCTATAAACATGTACATCCTGGAGCCTACCCATCAACCTTTTATCCACCAATACATAATCTAACAAACTACTTTCATTTAATGCTACATCATACCTTATATATTTATTTATCCTCTTTTTCATAAAATATGTATTACTTATTACCAAATATCTTTTTACACATAGCTCAATTAAAGGCTCCCCATTTATATTTACCCCTGGCACCCCAAATTTATCCACTACTCCCTCCACAACATTTTTACCCACTTTAGCATTGAAATCCCCAACCACAAGTACTCTCACACTTGGTTCAAAACTCCCCACGCATTCACTCAACATTTCCCAAAATCTCTCTCTCTCGTCTACACTTCTCTCTTCTCCAGGTGCATATACGCTTACTATAACCCACTTTTCACATCCAACCTTTATTTTACTCCACATAATCCTTGTATTAATACATTTTTAGTCCCTCTTTTCCTGCCATATCTTATCCTTCAACATTATTGCTACTCCTTCTTTAGCTCTAACTCTATTTGAAACCCCTGATCTAATCCCATTTATTCCTCTCCACTGAAACTCTCCCACACCCTTCAGTTTTGTTTCACTTAAAGCCAGGACATCCAGCTTCTTCTCATTCATAACATCCACAATCATCTCTTTCTTATCATTTGCACAACATCCACGCACATTCAGACTTCCCACTTTGACAATTTTCTTCTTATTCTTTTTCGTAATCTTTATGGGAAAAGGGGTTACTAGCCCATTGTTCCTGGCATTTTAGTTGACTTTTACAACACGCATGGCTTACGGAGGAAAGATTCTTATTCCACTTCCCCATGGATGTAAAAGGAAAAGTAATAAGACCAAGAACTATTAAGATAAACTCAAAGAAAACTCATATGAGTGTGTATAAATAAATGTGTATATGTATGTGTAGTGTGACCTAAGTGTAAGTAGAAGTAGCAAGACATACCTGTAATCATGCATATTTATGAGACAGACAAAAGACACCAGCAATCCTACCATCATGTAAAACAATTACAGGCTTTCGTTTTACACTCACTTGGCAGGACGGTAGTACCTCCCTGGGTGGTTGCTGTCTACCAACCTACTACCTACAAAAATGTGTGGTGTGAATATCATGCAGAAAATTTGGAGTGTGGAAATTAGGAGAAGGTGTGGAGTTAATAAAAGTATTAGTCAGAGGGCTGAAGAGGGGTTGTTGAGGTGGTTTGATCATTTAGAGAGAATGGGTCAAAGTAGAATGACATGGAAAGTGTATAAATCTGTAGGGGAAGGAAGGCGGGGTAGGGGTCGTCCTTGAAAAGGTTGGAGGGAGGGGGTAAAGGAGGTTTTGTGGGCGAGGGGGCTTGGACTTCCAGCAAGAGTGCATGAGCGTGTTAGATAGGAGTGAATGGAGACGAATGGTACTTGGGACCTGACGATCTGTTGGAGTGTGAGCAGGGTAATATTTAGTGAAGGGATTCAGGGAAACCGGTTATTTTATATAGCCGGACTTAAGTCCTGGAAATGGGAAATACAATGCCTGCATTTTAAAGGAGGGGTTTGGGATATTGGCAGTTTGGAGGAATATGTTGTGTATCTTTATATGTATATGCTTCTAAACTGTTGTATTCTGAGCACCTCTGCAAAAACAGTGATTATGTGTGAGTGAGGTGAAAGTGTTGAATGATGATGAAAGTATTTTCTTTTTGGGGATTTTCTTTCTCTTTGGGTCACCCTGCCTCGGTGGGAGACGGCCGACTTGTTGAAAAAAAAAAATGTTAATATCAAGCAAGGTTATGTTATTAGGCCAACAAACTAAAAAAAAAATATATACAAAATAAACTGCAGAAGGTAAGGAGAAATGTATATAATCATAATAAGTTATAATTTTTTAAACTTTCTATTACACCGCAGTGTAATAGCCCAGTGTCTAAGTTTGGTGAAAAATTAAGTGACAAAGGACATGGTACTCTCCATAACTGCACCATGAAAATTTATTTTTATGTCTCCACCATCCAACTTAAATGCCTGCAGAACTTCTTGTAGGCCTCCAAGATATGAAAGATAATTAGGATGATGCTTTCCACTACCAAAATATTGTACCAATACATACAACCACACTACAAATGCATTAACCGAGGGTCCACTGTACTCTGATATGCAACATTAACCCCTAAACGGTTCAAACGTACATATACGTTCTTACGCGTAGCACCCCAAACGTATATATCTTTTTCTATCTGTCTATCTGTGTCTGTCTCTGTCTACCTCTGTCTCTGTCTACCTTTGTCTGTCTCTGTCTATCTGTGTCTGTCTCTGTCTCTGTGTGTCTGTCTGTCTATCTGTCTCTGTCTTTGTCTATCTGTCTCTATCTCTTTCAATCTGTCTCACAGGTACACATAAATACAAGTATACATAGTGTAAATTACCTAGGATAACCCAAAAAATCCAGACAAAGCGCTACACTCTGCTTGAAGATGTGAGTAAATGTGATGACATAGTCTTGTGGCTCTCTCTGAGACAGAGCTAGACAGACAGACAGATAGACAAGGAGCTTGACAGACAGACATGTTTGCGTACCAGCGAAAACAAAGGAGGGCGATGCTCATCAAATGTCACCTCTAATCTTTTCTTATCTGCTGCACCCTCGTGTATGCTCGTCAAATGTCAGCTCTTATCAAATGTTATCTCATCTTATCATGTCACTGTCAGGGGTGGACTTTGTTTTTCATGCTTCAGGAGAACTTATTATTACCTATTATTGTATTATGCATTCTTCTTCTCCTCCTCCTCCTTCTCTTTTCCTCCTCCTCCTCCTCCTCCTTCTCCTCCTCCTCCTCCTTCTCCTCCTCCTCCTCCTCCTCCTCCTCCATCTCCTCCTTCTCCACCTCCTCCTTCTCCTCCTCCTCCTCCTCCTCTCCTCCTCCTCCTCCTCCTCTTCCTCCTCATTATTATTATATACTTCCACATATCCAAAACATTGCTGGGACCTATAAGTACTTTGTATATATTCCAAGACAACAGTAAATGGCCAAGGCAGGTGTAAATGTCCAGCTGTCAATGTGTTTGTGACAATCTGAGTACAATTTCAGTACCTAATACTAGTGTCAGAACAAAGATTGGTTATGAAATGACAAGAACTACTATAAATTTTAATTATCAGAACATAAAAATTATATAAAATAATATGAAAATAGAAAAAAAGGTATATGAGCAACACTTCTGCAAGCTGAAGGACTCGATGTTGCTGTCACATGAGCATCCAGTGCCAACTTCTCAGCCTCATATCTCGGTAAGTACTGACCCTAATTTTTTTTTATTCTAAAACACTTAAAAAATGTGCTCTTTTTTCTATAAAAAGAAATTATTTTTTTTTTCAAATATTTGGGGCGCTGCCCAGGTGAAAGTATATATACGTTTGAACTGTTTAAGGGTTAAGTGCCCCAATGCTGTTCATGGCTTATCATTATTATGTCATGCTTATGTGGTAACATTATCACATTAATCTATCCAATGTGATTAACAATATGGTGCAAACCCAACTGATGATAATTTATACTTGTAGTTTCAGCAGTTTTAAAATTGCTTAAGTTTGCATGTGATTCTCTAAAAGGTTAGTTTCATGGAAGGTGCCCCTACTACTCATGGTGCCTCATATGTACTGAAAAAGTTGATTATTAAGCAAAATTTTGTAGCATCACAGATGACTTCTAAAAACCAAGATGTTTATCTTACTATATAATGAAAGAAACCTTAAAACCAGTGATAGGTATCTATAGTGAAGCAGCAAACAAGATATTAATCCCAACTTACAAGAAATTAGACAAGACCAAGTCAGCGATACCCAACTGCCCATCTGCCTCTGTTAGTCGCCACTGTGCCTTCCTGAAGCATACTTCATTCATACGGATCACCTTCACCTATAATAAACATAACATATCATTTAAAATAGCTTGTTACTGACAAGATCACTTTGCAAATAGAGATACAGTGAAAGCATAAATGCCAATGTTCATTTTAAATACCTGTTTATCTCCACCCAGCGCCATCCACTTATGGTTTGCTGACAGCTGGTTTTCATTGTAGCAGTGAATTCTCATGGCCAATTCTTCACTAAGACCATTGACTTGTTCCTTGCAAGCTGACACCTGGTGTTCACAAGAGTATCACGTTAATCCAAGACTTAAACACTGTTTTATGATAATAATCAGAGTAATGTTATGAAATAACTCAAGAGATTTCTCGTATATACTTACTTGTTCCTCTAAATCAAACTTCTCATTTCTTTTTTGTTCATTGTTTGGATCCTTATCCAGCTGTCTCTGGACTAAATATACTTCTTTCTCCAAACTTCTTAGTTGTGATAAGTGATATCTGCAGAATAATATAGTATTAATATTACTATATTCATGGGGGAAGCACTAAACCCAAAGGGTCACCAAATGCCTGCACTCTAAAGAAGGGGATGCTGCAACTCCTAAGGTCATATGAACTGTTGTTAGAACACTTCAGGCAAGACAGCACTGAATGAAGAATGGTGACTGTTTCCTCTTTTTATTTTTTCTGGTGATCACCCAATTTTCGAGGGAAACAGTCAGTGTGTTAAGAAAGAAGAACAATTAGATTTAACCCTTAAACGGTCCAAATGTACATATATGTTCTTATGCATAGCGCCCCAAATGTGTATATATATGTTTTAATTTTCCTGCCTCCAAATTTGGCATGATTGCCCTGAGATGCCTGGTCAGCATAGCATGGGTCTTAACACTCGGTGTGCACCATATTAAAAAAATTTGGGGAGCGCCAGTTAATTTAAGCGCCAGCTAGAACAAACAGTGCTGCAAACACCAAGGATTCACTGATGTAATGTCATATTAACACTCCTCCTTCAAGAGGAAAGTGATGTTAACCCCAAGTTTAGGGCCTGTCAATCTCTGTCTATTTCTGTATCTGTGTCTATCTCTGTCTATCTGTCTCTATCTGTGTTTGTCTATCTCTTTCAATCTGTCTCTATCTCTCTCTCACAGGTACACATAAATACAAGTATAGTGTAAATTACCTAGGATAACCCAAAAAATCCAGACAAAGTGCTATACTCTGCTTGAAGATGTGAGTAAACGTGATGAAGCAGTCTTGTGGCTCTCTCTGAGACAGAGAGCTAGACGGATAGACAGATAGACAGGGAGCTTGACAGACAAATAGACAGACAAACATGTTTGTATACCAGCAAAAACAGAGGCAATGCTCATCAAATGTCACCTCTAACCTTTTCCTATCTGCAGCACCCTCGCGTATGCTCATCAAACGTCAGGTCTTATCAAATGTTATCTCATCTTATCATGTCATTGTCAGGGGTGGACTTTGTTTTTCATGCTTCAAGGGAACTTATTATTACCTATTATTATTATTACATATTCTTTTTCTCCTCCTCCTCCCCCTCCCCCTCCTTCTCTTCTTCCTCCTCCTCCTTCTCCCCCTCCTCCTCCTACTCCTCCTCCTACTCCTCCTCCTTCTCCTCCTCCTTCTCCTTCTCCTTCTCCTTCTTCTCCTTCTCCTCCTCCTCTTCCTCCTCCTCCTCTTCCTCCTCCTCCTCCTTCTGCTCCTCCTCATTATTATTATATACTTCCAAATATCCAAAACATTGCTGGGACATATAAATACTTTGTATATATTCCAAGACAACAGTAAATGACCAAGGCAGGTGTAAATGTCCAGCTGTCAATGTGTTTGTGGCAATCTGAGTACAATTTCTGTACCTAATACTAGTGTCAGAACAAAGATTGGTTATGAAATGACAAGAACTATTATAAATTTTAATTATCAGAACATAAAAATTATATAATATGAAAAAATAGAAAAAAGTTACATCGGCAACACTTCTGCAAGCTGCAGGACTCGATGTTGCCGTCACATCAGCATCCAGTGCCAACTTCTCAGCCTCATATCTCTGTAGGTACTGACCCCAATTTTTTTTATTCTAAAACACTTAAAAAAATGTGCTCTTTTTTTCTATAAAAAAAAAAAAACATTTTTTTTTTCAAAATATTTGGGGCGCTGCACAGGTGAACGTATACACATATATATGTTTGGACTGTTAAGGGTTAAAATGAAAAAGATATGTTATAAATTTTCTTTATTTTTCAGATAGCCAACATGGCTAACTGACCTCACTGGGAAATATCATTGAAATCTTATGATGCAGTCAAAAAGGTAATCAAGAAGAAACTGCAAAAATCAAATCAAGAGCAAGAACTGAATTTACCTGACTTGGTTTTGGAGTCTAATAATGGGTTTTCGCTGATCATCTCTGGAATACAGCTGAAGCTGGAACCTCATACGTGCCACACCCTCTGTTGCCTCTTTTTTCTTCGGGTCCACATAGAGCAGTAAGTTGTTCAGTATATCTACTACCATACTGTACTAAAGAAATAAAAATTGAAAACTTTATATATATACTGAATCTGTATAAAGTATGCAACATAACAGAATATTAAGCCTTAATTAAACTGTAATTATACATCATAATGTGTGTGTGCTACAGTATACATGTCATATTTTTTATTTTAAAAGAAAATGTAGAGAGTAGTATACAAGCATAATAGATATACTGTAACATTCTTGTGGAGAAACATCACCAGCAAACTGATGCAAGCAATTGGTGTGTGTGTGTGTGTGTGTGTGTGTGTGTGTGTGTGTGTGTGTGTGTGTGTGTGTGTGTGTGTGTGTGTGTGTGTGTGTGTGTGTGTGTGTGTGTGTGTGTACTCACCTATTTGTGGTTGCAGGGGTCGAGTCCTAGCTCCTGGCCCCGCCTCTTCACCGGTTGCTACTAGGCCCTCTCTCTCCCCGCTCCATGAGCTTTATCAAACCTCGTCTTAAAACTGTGTATGGTTCCTGCCTCCACTACGTCATTTTCTAGGCTATTCCACTGCCTTACAACTCTATTACTGAAGAAATACTTCCTACTATCTCTCTGACTCATTTGTGTCTTCAACTTCCAATTGTGGCCTCTTGTTTCTGTGTCCCCTCCCTGGAACATCCTGTGTGTGTGAGGGTGTGTGTGTGTGAGGGTGTACTCACCTATTTGTGGTTGCAGGGGTCGAGTCCTAGCTCCTGGCCCCGCCTCTTCACCGGTTGCTACTAGACCCTCTCTCTCCCCGCTCCATGAGCTTTATCAAACCTCGTCTTAAAACTGTGTATGGTTCCTGCCTCCACTACGTCATTTTCTAGGCTATTCCACTGCCTTACAACTCTATGACTGAAGAAATACTTCCTACTATCTCTCTGACTCATTTGTGTCTTCAACTTCCAATTGTGGCCTCTTGTTTCTGTGTCCCCTCCCTGGAACATCCTGTCCTTGTCCACCTTGTCTATTCCACGCAGTATTTTATATGTCGTTATCATGTCTCCCCTGACCCTCCTGTCCTCCAGTGTCGTCAGGCCGATTTCCCTTAATCTTTCTTCATAGGACATTCCCCTTAGCTCTGGAACTAACCTTGTTGCAAACCTTTGTACTTTCTCTAGTTTCTTGACGTGCTTTATCAAGTGCGGGTTCCAAACAGGTGCTGCATACTCCAGTATGTGTGTGTGTGTGTGTGTGAGGGAAAAGTTCAATAGATAGGAGTAGCAATATAGTAACAATAGTTTCATTACTGGCTACTAGTTAAGGTAGGGTAAGTCACGCTCCCGTTTTTCCCGCCTTTTCTTCCCCCCCACCCCTAAAGTGATAGTTTGATTGCCGGCTACTAGTTAAGGTAGGGTAAGTCACGCTCCCGTTTTTCCCACCTTTTCTTCCCCCCACCCCAAAAGTGATAGTTTGATTGCCGGCTGCTTGTTAATGTAGGGTCAGTCTAGCTCCCGCTATCCCTTCCCCTCCCTCTTCCCCCCCCCCTCGAAAGGTGACGTATGGGGCTCTGGTCAAACAGTAAATCACTCGACTCGCAGCTCCCAACACTACTGTAAGTACATGCCTGCCTTGTATTCTAGTGGATTTATTGGTTAAAAGCTTCACTTTTGACCAATAATAAACTTAGTCTTTTCAGTCTTTCTCTAGGTTGACTGTTGTAATAATCACCACGTCTTTTGAGTAGTGTACACTGCCATGGAGAGTGATTATTTAAGCAGTGGGTAACCTGTCTACCTTTTCAGCTTGGATGACAGTGAGGGTCACCTGTCAATCAACGAGAAGAACAGGAGAAGGACTAACGTCCAGAGACTTCCCCATTTTGCATTTAAGTACCTGTGCACCTGTATGAAATTGCAGGACGTAACCCCACATCATTGCAGCGGTAGAGAACCTGCTTTCCTGTCACCGGGATACTACTCACTGGTATACTGTGAAGAACTAGCCAGTGGATGGTCACCAACACCTGCAACCCCCCCCCCACCCCATCATCAGCAACGGCAACGATTTCAACAACAGTGTCACCAACACCAGACACCCAAGTGTTACATTAGCGTTGAGTTCAAATGTTATTTTATTCATTTAATTTTTCATTTTTCTTTCAAATAGGATATACCTTTCATGTTTTATTGTTTTATGTTTGATTTAATAAATAATAAAGTGTTTATCTTTGTGAATTATTATTTCTTTTTCTATTCACTAATTTTAATGAGGAGGAGCCAGCCTGAGTAATACTGTCTGAAGTTGTTACAGGGCTGAGTAAGCCTTCACAGTGTGTGTACGTACTCACCTATTTGTACTCACCTATTTGTGGTTGCAGGGGTCGAGTCTTAGCTCCTGGCCCCGCCTCTTCACCGGTTGCTACTGGGCCCTCTCTCTCCCCGCTCCATGAGCTTTATTAAACCTCGTCTTAAAACTGTGTATGGTTCCTGCCTCCACTACGCCATTTTCTAGGCTATTCCACTGCCTGACAACTCTATGACTGAAGAAATACTTCCTAATATCTCTCTGACTCATTTGTGTCTTCAACTTCCAATTGTGCCCTCTTGTTTCTGTGTCCCCTCCCTGGAACATCCTGTCTTTGTCCACCTTGTCTATTCCACGCAGTATTTTATATGTCGTTATCATGTCTCCCCTGACCCTCCTGTCCTCCAGTGTCGTCAGGCCGATTTCCCTTAATCTTTCTTCATAGGACATTCCCCTTAGCTCTGGAACTAACCTTGTCGCAAACCTTTGTACTTTCTCTAGTTTCTTGACGTGCTTTATCAAGTGCGGGTTCCAAACAGGTGCTGCATACTCCAGTATGGGCCTGACATACACGGTGTACAGTGTCTTGAATGATTCCTTACTAAGGTATCGGAATGCTGTTCTCAGGTTTGCCAGGCGCCCATATGCTGCAGCAGTTATCTGATTGATGTGTGCTTCCGGAGACATGCTCGGTGTTATACTCACCCCAAGATCTTTCTCCTTGAGTGAGGTTTGCAGTCTTTGGCCACCTAGCCTATACTCTGTCTGTGGTCTTCTGTGCCCTTCCCCTATCTTCATGACTTTGCATTTGGCAGGATTAAATTCGAGAAGCCATTTGCTGGACCAGGTGTCCAGTCTGTCCAGGTCTCTTTGAAGTCCTGCCTGGTCCTCATCAGATTTAATTCTCCTCATTAACTTCACATCATCTGCAAACAGGGACACTTCTGAGTCTAACCCTTCCGTCATGTCGTTCACATATACCAAAAATAGCACTGGTCCTAGGACCGACCCCTGTGGGACCCCGCTCGTCACAGGTGCCCACTGTGATACATCATTACGTACCATGACTCGTTGTTGCCTCCCTGTCAGGTATTCTCTGATCCATTGCAGTGCCCTTCCTGTTATATGCGCCTGATGCTCTAGCTTCTGCACTAATCTCTTGTGAGGAACTGTGTCAAAGGCCTTCTTGCAGTCCAAGAAGATGCAATCAACCCACCCCTCTCTCTCTTGTCTTACTTCTGTTATTTTATCATAAAACTCCAGAAGGTTTGTGACACAAGATTTGCCTTCCGTGTGTGTGTGTGTGTGTGTGTGTGTGTGTGTGTGTGTGTGTGTGTGTGTGTGTGTGTGTGCGCACGCACGCGTGCGCATACGTGCGTGCGTGTGTGTTTGTTTCCTAATTTATATAAATCTCTTGCCAGAAAAAAAAATTGAAAAATTAATTAACATGTCAAATAAGCAACATAAATACAGTACAATTTTTATTTCTTTATGCAGTACAAACAATGTACATAGTTTACATGTAATAAAACATTGGTAGGTACAAAAGAAAGTCACTAATTTGGGCAAACTAATCAAATAAATGCCTAAAATCTTAGAAAATTTGGATAAGTTTGACAAGTAAAGTAACAGATGGATAATGACATTTAATGTGGGTGCATCAAGGAAAATGAAAAGTGAATATAAATAAGAGTAACGTGATGAGGGGTATTAAACGAGTTAGGCAAAGAAAAATTGTGTATTTGATTGGAGGTAGGGAGTATGGTAGAAGTGGAGTATGGAAGGAGTGGACATGTTGGTGAATGAGTATATGAAAGATAAGGTAAACCAGTGAACTGATGAAGGTAAAAAGGTGAGTGGTACATTGAGGTAGCTGTGGAAACAAAGAATGTTATCCACAGAGACAAAAAGGGAAGCATGGGTGCGAAGCATGGGTTGTGAATGTTGCAGTGAAGAGGAGGTTGGAGGCAGTGAAGATGATGATGTGTCTGAGGGCAATGTGTGGTGTATTATGCAGAGAATTCATAATCTGGAGATAAGGAGGAGGTGCGGAGTTACTAAAAGTATTATCCAGAGGGCTGAGGAGGAGTTGTTGAGGTTGTTTGGTCATTCAGAGAGGATGGAGCAAAACAGGATGACTTAGAAGCTGTATAAATCTATGGTGGAGGGAAGGCAGATAGAGGTCATCCTAGTAAAGAATGGAGGGAGAGGGTAAAGGAGGTTTTGTGTAAAAGAGGCTTGGACAAACAGCAGGCATGTGTGAGAGTGTTGGATAGGAGTGGAGATAAGTGGTTTTTGGGACTCGAAAAGTTGTTGGAGTGTGAGCAAGAAAATATTTTGTGAAGGGATTCAGGGAAACCAGTTAGTCGGACTTGAGTCCTGAAGGTGGTAAGCACATTGCCTGCATTCTAAAGGAGGGGTTTGGAATATTTTCTGTTTGGAGTAACATCTGAATTGGCGTATCTGCACACCTCTGGCAAGACAGTGATAGTGTAAATGATGAAGAAAGTGTTTCTTTTTCAGGTCACCCTACCTTGGTGGGAGATGGCAAGTGTGCTAAGCTAATTCTTTTAAATTATTTTAGCTATTACAATTAAATGCAAAAAGAGGCTTGGAAACTATGAATGAATAAAACAATAATGGGGAAAAATTAAAGCTTGATTTTTAACAGAGAAACGATGGGTTACAGTTATTCAAAGGCACGACAAGAGCATCAGAAAAATCTTTAATTTTTTTTTTTTTTTCAACAAGTCGGCCGTCTCCCACCGAGGCAGGGTGACCCAAGAAAGAAAGAAAATCCCCTAAAAGAAAATACTTTCATCATCATTCAACACTTTCACCACACTCGCACATTATCACTGTTTTTGCAGAGGTGCTCAGAATACAACAGTTTAGAAGCATACACATATAAAGATACACAACATATCCCTCCAAACTGCCAATATCCCAAACCCCTCTTTTAAAGTGCAGGCATTGTACTTCCCATTTCCAGGACTCAAGTCCGACTATATGAAAATAACCGGTTTCCCTGAATCCCTTCACTAAATATTACCCTGCTCACACTCCAACAGATCGTCAGGTCCCAAGTACCATTCGTCTCCATTCACTCCTATCTAACACGCTCACGCACGCTTGCTGGAAGTCCAAGCCCCTTGCCCACAAAACCTCCTTTACCCCCTCTCTCCAACCCTTTCGAGGACGACCCTTACCCCGCCTTCCTTCCTTTATAGATTTATATGCTTTCCATGTCATTCTACTTTGATCCATTCTATCTAAATGACCAAACCATCTCAACAACCCCTCTTCTGCCCTCTGACTAATACTTTTATTAACTCCACACCTTTTCCTAATTTCCACACTCCGAATTTTCTGCATAATATTTACACCACACATTGCCCTTAAACAGGACATCTCCACTGCCTCCAACCGTCTCCTCGCTGCTGCATTTACAACCCAAGCTTCACACCCATATAAGGGTGTTGGTACTACTATACTTTCATACATTCCCTTCTTTGCCTCCATAGATAACGTTTTTTGACTCCACATATACCTCAACGCACCACTAACTTTTTTTCCCTCATCAATTCTATGATTAACCTCATCCTTCATAAATCCATCCGCCGACACGTCAACTCCCAAGTATCTGAAAACATTCACTTCTTCCATACTCCTCCTCCCCAATTTGATATCCAATTTTTCTTTATCTAAATCATTTGACACCCTCATCACCTTACTCTTTTCTATGTTCACTTTCAACTTTCTACCTTTACACACATTCCCAAACTCATCCACTAACCTTTGCAATTTTTTTTTAGAATCTCCCATAAGCACAGTATCATCAGCAAAAAGTAACTGTGTCAATTCCCATTTTGAATTTGATTCCCCAAAATTTAATCCCACCCCTCTCCCGAACACCCTAGCATTTACTTCCTTTACAACCCTATCTATAAATATATTAAACAACCATGGTGACATTACACATCCCTGTCTAAGACCTACTTTTACCGGGAAGTAGTCTCCCTCTCTTCTACACACCCTAACCTGAGCCTCACTATCCTCATAAAAACTCTTTACAGCATTTAATAACTTACCACCTATTCCATATACTTGCAACATCTGCCACATTGCTCCTCTATCCACTCTATCATATGCCTTTTCTAAATCCATAAATGCAATAAAAACTTCCTTACCTTTATCTAAATACTGTTCACATATATGCTTCAATGTAAACACTTGATCTACACATCCCCTACCCACTCTGAAACCTCCTTGCTCATCCGCAATCCTACATTCTGTCTTACCTCTAATTCTTTCAATTATAACCCTACTGTACACTTTTCCTGGTATACTCAGTAAACTTATTCCTCTATAATTTTTACAGTCTCTTTTGTCCCCTTTCCCTTTATATAAAGGGACTATACATGCTCTCTGCCAATCCCTAGGTACCTTCCCCTCTTTCATACATTTATTAAACAAAAGTACCAACCACTCCAACACTATATCCCCCCCTGCTTTTAACATTTCTGTCATGATCCCATCAGTTCCAGCTGCTTTACCCCCTTTCATTTTACGTAATGCCTCATGTACCTCCCCCACACTTACATTCTGCTCTTCTTCACTCCTAAAAGATGGTATACCTCCCTGACCAGTGCATGAAATTACTGCCTCTGTTTCTTCCTTAACATTTAAAAGTTCCTCAAAATATTCTCGCCATCTACCTAATACCTCCATCTCCCCATCTACTAACTCCCCTACTCTGTTTTTAACTGACAAATCCATACTTTCCCTAGGCTTTCTTAACTTGTTTAACTCACTCCAAATTTTTTTCTTTAACATTATCTTTCATTATTCCGAAGTAACCAAAGAGTTTATGAGACACTATGCAGAGAAATCTGAATAATAGTTTCTTTATAACTACCTGCTGGCTTACACTTTTGTTCATCCAGTCAATGAAACTCCTCACCAAGTATGACTATTGACAAGATAGTTTTTCATACAGTATAATGATTTATTTATATATATAAAAGGTAAATTAATTTATTTTCATTTGTAAGAATGTATTATGGAAAAATAATAGTTTACCTGCAAGGAATTGGTACTGGCACAGAGGTCGTGATGCATCAGAGTGAATGTATCAACAGCTTCAACATTTCGGTTCCATAAATCATCTTCTGGGAGCGGAGGCTGAACTTCTTCCATGAGTGACAAGTCAAGGCCAGTCTCGCCATATGATACATAATAAAACTCACAGTGACAACGCGAAACAATTCTTTGCAGCTGTGATTAAAAAAATACAATATGTTCTTAGTCAGACATGATGGACAAGCAGTGGCAGGTTTAACCAAGAAATATTTCAATAGAAGCTGTGATTAATAAAAATATTATTTTTACTTGACATATGGGAAAAGCTGAGTAATAAGCTGAATAAACATAATTTCTTCAAATATTTTAAGAGACACTATTAGTATGTTTTTACATACCTGATGTTCATCATGACCTTCATCCATTGAACCAACTGTCTGCGACACAACACCACCAACTGACTGCCCACTACCAACAATATCAGCTACTTCATTGATTACTTGACCGTCCTTCTCTTCTATGTTGTCCACAGTCAGCCACATGATGTTGTCTGCATGCATATGACATTATATAACATCCACAACATATAAATACATCTTGATAATTTCACAATGAACCTAAAAATAAATGACATAAGACCACCATTTAACAAAGACAAAACACCATTATTATTACTATGCCAAATAACAAGGGCATTTCAGCAGAAGAGGCCATGCAACACAGGATTATGATGATTGTCATAGGAATACATATACAGTAGGGCCCTGGTTTTCGGCATTCCACATTTTGGCATCCTGCTATTTTAGTGTTTTTCAATTTATCCACTGTTCATTACATTCAGTGCTTGTTCTGCTTTTTCCGTATTTCTGGCCTGACGTACTCAACAGCTGTGTCAGGAAAGGGAGTTCTGCACCCTATGTTAAGTAATGTGTGTACATACTGTATATTTATTTTACTTTTGTATAATTTTCTTTTAGGCTCAGCTCTATTGTGCATTTTATATATGATAGTGTAAACATGTTATCAGGCTTTAATATGCATTTGAAAGTGAAAAAAGGCTGTATTCTGCTTGTCGCTGGTTTTCGCTTTTCAGCAAGGGTCGGGAACTTAACCTGCTATATAACCTGGGCCCTTCTGTACTGTACCTATATTATCATAACAATTTTTAAAAAGGTTGAATTCCAGCATACCCATCTGTGTTTCTTTATCCCCAGCATTGACTGTAGCATAGTACTGCATGCATTCCAGTGAGCCAAACCAAGTGGTCTTGGTGACAAGGGAGTGATCTTGCCAGACTGGACGATGGATGCGCTGTAGTATTTGGGCTTTGGCTGCACTCAGAATGACATAACCCTGTGTCTCACAACCTTTAAGCAACACTTGACTGTTGACTAGTTCAACTGAAACACAAAAAATTACTAACAGCGCTGGTTGGTACATACTGTGTATATCTCCTCTTGATCTTAATGATGTAAGTATTTTTTTTTTTTTTTCAACAAGTCGGCCGTCTCCCACCGGGGCAGGGTGACCCAAAAAAGAAAGAAAATCCCCAAAAAGAAAATACTTTCATCATCATTCAACACTTTCACCACACTCGCACATTATCACTGTTTTTGCAGAGGTGCTCAGAATACAACAGTTTAGAAGCATATACGTATAAAGATACACAACATATCCCTCCAAACTGCCAATATCCCAAACCCCTCCTTTAAAGTGCAGGCATTGTACTTCCCATTTCCAGGACTCAAGTCCGACTATATGAAAATAACCGGTTTCCCTGAATCCCTTCACTAAATATTACCCTGCTCACACTCCAACAGATCGTCAGGTCCCAAGTACCATTCGTCTCCATTCACTCCTATCTAACACGCTCACGCACGCTTGCTGGAAGTCCAAGCCCCTTGCCCACAAAACCTCCTTTACCCCCTCTCTCCAACCCTTTCGAGGACGACCCCTACCCCGCCTTCCTTCCCCTATAGATTTATATGCTTTCCATGTCATTCTACTTTGATCCATTCTCTCTAAATGACCAAACCACCTCAACAACCCCTCTTCTGCCCTCTGACTAATGCTTTTATTAACTCCACACCTTCTCCTAATTTCCACACTCCGAATTTTCTGCATAATATTTACACCACACATTGCCCTTAAACAGGACATCTCCACTGCCTCCAACCGTCTCCTCGCTGCTGCATTTACCACCCAAGCTTCACACCCATATAAGAGTGTTGGTACTACTATACTTTCATACATTCCCTTCTTTGTCTCCATAGATAACGTTTTTTGACTCCACATATACCTCAATGCACCACTCACCTTTTTTCCCTCATCAATTCTATGATTAACCTCATCCTTCATAAATCCATCCGCCGACACGTCAACTCCCAAGTATCTGAAAACATTCACTTCTTCCATACTCCTCCTCCCCAATTTGATATCCAATTTTTCTTTATCTAAATCATTTGACACCCTCATCACCTTACTCTTTTCTATGTTCACTTTCAACTTTCTACCTTTACACACATTCCCAAACTCATCCACTAACCTTTGCAATTTTTCTTTAGAATCTCCCATAAGCACAGTATCATCAGCAAAAAGTAACTGTGTCAATTCCCATTTTGAATTTGATTCCCCAAAATTTAATCCCACCCCTCTCCCGAACACCCTAGCATTTACTTCCTTTACAACCCCATCTATAAATATGTTAAACAACCATGGTGACATTACACATCCCTGTCTAAGACCTACTTTTACTGGGAAGTAGTCTCCCTCTCTTCTACACACCCTAACCTGAGCCTCACTATCCTCATAAAAACTCTTTACAGCATTTAATAACTTACCACCTATTCCATATACTTGCAACATCTGCCACATTGCTCCTCTATCCACTCTATCATATGCCTTTTCTAAATCCATAAATGCAATAAAAACTTCCCTATCTTTATCTAAATACTGTTCACATATATGCTTCAATGTAAACACCTGATCTACACATCCCCTACCCACTCTGAAACCTCCTTGCTCATCCGCAATCCTACATTCTGTCTTACCTCTAATTCTTTCAATTATAACCCTACCGTACACTTTTCCTGGTATACTCAGTAAGCTTATTCCTCTATAATTTTTACAGTCTCTTTTGTCCCCTTTCCCTTTATATAAAGGGACTATACATGCTCTCCGCCAATCCCTAGGTACCTTCCCCTCTTTCATACATTTATTAAACAAAAGTACCAACCACTCCAACACTATATCCCCCCCTGCTTTTAACATTTCTGTCATGATCCCATCAGTTCCAGCTGCTTTACCCCCTTTCATTTTACGTAATGCCTCACGTACCTCCCCCACACTTACATTCTGCTCTTCTTCACTCCTAAAAGATGGTATACCTCCCTGACCAGTGCATGAAATTACTGCCTCTGTTTCTTCCTTAACATTTAAAAGTTCCTCAAAATATTCTCGCCATCTACCCAATACCTCCATCTCCCCATCTACTAACTCCCCTACTCTGTTTTTAACTGACAAATCCATATTTTCCCTAGGCTTTCTTAACTTGTTTAACTCACTCCAAAATTTTTTCTTATTTTCATTAAAATTTCTTGACAGTGCCTCTCCCACTCTATCATCTGCTCTCCTTTTGCACTTTCTCACCACTCTCTTTACCTTTCTTTTACTCTCCATATACTCTGCTCTTCTTATAACACTTCTGCTTTGTAAAAACCTCTCATAAGCTACCTTTTTCTCTTTTATCACACCCCTTACTTCATCATTCCACCAATCACTCCTCTTTCCTCCTGCCCCCACCCCCCTATAACCACAAACTTCTGCCCCACATTCTAATACTGCATTTTTAAAACTATTCCAACCCTCTTCAACCCCCCCACTACTCATCTTTGCACTAGCCCACCTTTCTGCCAATAGTCGCTTATATCTCACCCGAACTTCCTCCTCCCTTAGTTTATACACTTTCACCTCCCTCTTACTTGTTGTTGCCACCTTCCTCTTTTCCCATCTACCTCTTACTCTAACTGTAGCTACAACTAAATAATGATCCGATATATCAGTTGCCCCTCTATAAACATGTACATCCTGGAGCCTACCCATCAACCTTTTATCCACCAATACATAATCTAATAAATTACTTTCATTACGTGCTACATCATACCTTGTATATTTACTTATCCTCTTTTTCATAAAATATGTATTACTTATTACCAAATTTCTTTCTACACATAGCTCAATTAAAGGCTCCCCATTTACATTTACCCCTGGCACCCCAAATTTACCTACTACTCCCTCCATAACATTTTTACCCACTTTAGCATTGAAATCCCCAACCACCATTACTCTCACACTTGATTCAAAACTCCCCACGCATTCACTCAACATTTCCCAAAATCTCTCTCTCTCCTCTACACTTCTCTCTTCTCCAGGTGCATACACGCTTATTATAACCCACTTTTCACATCCAATCTTTATTTTACTCCACATAATCCTTGAATTAATACATTTATAGTCCCTCTTTTCCTGCCATAGCTTATCCTTCAACATTATTGCTACTCCTTCTTTAGCTCTAACTCTATTTGAAACCCCTGACCTAATCCCATTTATTCCTCTCCACTGAAACTCTCCCATCCCCTTCAGCTTTGTTTCACTTAAAGCCAGGACATCCAGCTTCTTCTCATTCATAACATCCACAATCATCTCTTTCTTATCATCTGCACAACATCCACGCACATTCAGACTTCCCACTTTGACAATTTTCTTCTTCTTATTCTTTTTAGTAATCTTTACAGGAAAAGGGGTTACTAGCCCATTGTTCCCGGCATTTTAGTTGACTTTTACAACACGCATGGCTTACGGAGGAAAGATTCTTATTCCACTTCCCCATGGATATAAAAGGAAAATTAATAAGACCAAGAACTATTAAGATAAAATCAAAGAAAACTCAGATGAGTGTGTATAAATAAATGTGTACATGTATGTGTAGTGTGACCTAAGTGTAAGTAGAAGTAGCAAGACATGCCTGTAATCTTGCATATTTATGAGACAGACAAAAGACATCAGCAATCCTACCATCATGTAAAACAATCACAGGCTTTCGTTTTACACTCACCTGGCAGGACGGTAGTACATCCCTGGGTGGTTGCTGTCTACCAACCTACTACCTATGTAAGTATTGCCTCACAAAATATATGCTAATAGCATTAAATATTAATGATGCAACAATACTACACAAAATTCATAAATGAATGAACCAATTAACTATAGAAAATAGGTAATGTTTTAATTAGTATGGAGCATGCATTGTTATGTAAAACTAATGTACTGTTGACAAAATGAAGAGTCATGAGGCAAGTTCTTTTTTAATACTCAAGGTTGGAAATTTTATTTTAAAACCTGTGAGGTGTTATCGCTACCTCAGTCCATATCAAAGCCTGGACTCAGTCACATTGATGTATTTTGTATACCATTCTTAGCATGAAATTCAAAATAGTTCGGTAACACCTGGGCAATGTAGGTACAGCCTCTCCTCACCTAGCAACATACTCATTTACTGATGACTCGGACTTACGACGGGCTCTCTGACCGGTATGCATACCTAAATAATGTATATTAGTGCCGATTTCCCTTATTCTGTTTATTTCAATATACAGTAAACTACTATATAAACATTTAAAAATATACCAGAAATGTTATAAATGGTGCAAAGGTGACATGAAAACAATATCAAAGATGGTCGACACAAACTCACTACCATTATAGTATGTTCCTCACTTAGCGATGAATCTGCTTAACGACGTGGTCTTAAAAACGGAACTCCATTGTTATCCCTTTGACTGTTTTGGTCGTATATATATGTCTTACGAGCCAGTGTTTCGGACGTACCATTTTTTTTTTTTTTTTATCACACTGGCCGATTCCCACCAAGGCAGGGTGGCCCGAAAAAGAAAAACTTTCACCATCATTCACTTCATCACTGTCTTGCCAGAAGGGTGCTTCACACTACAGTTTTTAAACTGAAACATTACCACCCCTCCTTCAGAGTGCAGGCACTGTGCTTCCCATCTCCAGGACTCAAGTCTGGCCTGCTGGTTTCCCTGAACCCCTTCATAAATGTTACTTTGCTCACACTCCAACAGCACGTCAAGTATTAAAAACCATTCGTCTCCATTCACTCCTATCAAACATGCTCACGCACGCCTGCTGGAAGTCCAAGCCCCTCGCACACAAAACCTCCTTTACCCCATCCCTCCAACCTTTCCTAGGCCGACCCCTACCCTGCCTTCCTTCCACTACAGACTGATACACTCTTGAAGTCATTCTGTTTCGCTCCATTCTCTCTACATGTTCGAACCACCTCAACAACCCTTCCTCAGCCCTCTGGACAACAGTTTTGGTAATCCCGCACCTCCTCCTAACTTCCAAACTACGAATTCTCTGCATTATATTCACACCACACATTGCCCTCAGACATGACATCTCCACTGCCTCCAGCCTTCTCCTCGCTGCAACATTCATCACCCATGCTTCACACCCATATAAGAGTGTTGGTAAAACTATACTCTCATACATTCCCCTCTTTGCCTCCAAGGACAAAGTTCTTTGTCTCCACAGACTCCTAAGTGCACCACTCACCCTTTTCCCCTCATCAATTCTATGATTCACCTCATCCTTCACAGACCTATCCGCTGACACGTCCACTCCCAAATATCTGAATACATTCACCTCCTCCATACTCTCTCCCTCCAATCTGATATCCAATCTTTCATCACCTAATATTTTTGTTATCCTCATAGCCTTACTCTTTCCTGTATTCACTTTTAATTTTCTTCTTTTGCACACCCTACCAAATTCATCCACCAATCTCTGCAACTTCTCTTCAGAATCTCCCAAGAGCACAATGTCATCAGCAAAGAGCAACTGTGACAACTCCCACTTTATGTGTGATTCTTTATCTTTTAACTCCACGCCTCTTGTCAAGACCCTCGCATTTACTTCTCTTACAACCCCATCTATAAATATATTAAACAACAACGGTGACATCACACATCCTTGTCTAAGGCCTACTTTTACTGGGAAATAATTTCCCTCTTTCCTATGTACTCTAACTTGAGCCTCACTATCCTCGTAAAAACTCTTCACTGCTTTCAGTAACCTACCTCCTACACCATACACCTGCAACATCTGCCACATTGCCCCCCTATCCACCCTGTCATACGCCTTTTCCAAATCCATAAATGCCACAAAGACCTCTTTAGCCTTATCTAAATACTGTTCACTTATATGTTTCACTGTAAACACCTGGTCCACACACCCCCTACCTTTCCTAAAGCCTCCTTGTTCATCCGCTATCCTATTCTCAGTCTTACTTTTAATTCTTTCAATAATAACTCTACCATACACTTTACCAGGTATACTCAACAGACTTATCCCCCTATAATTTTTGCACTCTCTTTTGTCCCCTTTGCCTTTATACTAAATAATGATCCAATATATCAGTTGACCCTCCTTAAATATATACATCCTGAAGCCTACCCATCAACCTTTTATCCACCAATATATAATCTAACAAACCACTTTCATTACGTGGTATATCATACCTTGTAAAATATTTTTTTTTTATTAACACACTGGCCGATTCCCACCAAGGCAGGGTGGCCCGAAAAAGAAAAACTTTCACCGTCATTCACTCCATCACTGTCTTGCCAGAAGGGTGCTTTACCCTACAGTTTTTAAACTGCAACATTAACACCCCTCCTTCAGAGTGCAGGCAATGTACTTCCCATCTCCAGGACTCAAGTCCGGCCTGCCGGTTTCCCTGAACCCCTTCATAAATGTTACTTTGCTCACATTCTAACAGCACGTCAAGTATTAAAAACCATTTGTAAAATAATGCATGTATAATAAAATAAAATAATGCATCTATATAATCCTTGAGAGTAACATGTTTTATTTTTACATGGACTGTATACTAATTTTATTAAAAAAATGTAAATACATTGCCCTGGTCATAGTCAAATATAAAAAATAACATTTATCTTTACTGTATACTAAAAGTATACTATAAAGAAACACTGAAGCTACACTATAAAGAAACACTGAAAGTATACTGTAAATTATTATTATTATAATCATGGGGGAGCGCTAAACCTGTAGGATTATACAGCACATGGGGGGGGGGGAGGAGATGGAAGGTATTCAGGCTCAATTCAGGGAACCAGAGCACAGATCTAATTCCCTAGATCAAGAGCCCCTTACCAGCATCAAGGAACCTCCATTGAGGGGGGGGGGTATACTGTAAAGAAACACTGTAGATAGTAAAAATAAGAGGGATTATCTACCTCTAATCATGTTTCCATGCAACTAATATACACCTGCATTCTTTATCAAAACTGGTACATATCACACAAATTGGTTTAAAAAAGCTGAAAAATAAGCTTTGTTGATTCATGAGTGAGTACTTACTCAGCCACCTCTTATGAATAACATCATCTGTTGTACAAGCTTTGACTCCATGTAAAGTTTGATCTCTGGGTTCTGTGTTTGAACAGTCCTCACTGAACGCCACCTGAAAACCCAGACAACAATGAAGTGCAAAGCCATTACAGAATCACTGATTTAACAAATTTATATGCTTGTTTCTGTAACTCACAGGAGAAGCAATTTCCATCCAATTTTATAAAACAGACATATGCAGGAAAACAAAAGCTTGCAAAAACAGCAGAAACAATAAAAGTATGATGTTTATTTAGTCACAGGTACACGTAAGTACAATTATCATACACAGAGTAAATTACCTAGGATAACCCAAAAAAGCCAGACAAAGTAACTTATTTCCATTGGGGTGTTAAAGAAAATGCATTAGAACTAGAATAAATTTTGGACTTTAAATCTGATGGGAAATATGGCAATTTCCCATCCGCCTATCAGTAATAAAGTCTTCTTAACCCTTTGACTGTCACAACCCCCAATCCTGAGGTGTCTCCTGGTGTCACAAAATTTAACCCTTTCACTGTCGCGGCCGTATATATACGTTTTACGAGGTGCCGTGTTTGACGTATATATACTCATAAATTCTAGCGGCTTCAAATCAAGCAGGAGAAAGCTGGTAGGCCCACATGTGAGAGAATGCGTCTGTGTGGTCAGTGTGCACCATATAAAAAAAATCCTGGAGCACGCAGTGCATAATGAGAAAAAAAAAACTCCGACCGTTTTTTTTAATTAAAATGCCGACTTTGTGGTCTATTTTCGTATAGTATTTATGGTTGTATTCTCGTTTTCTTGGTCTCATTTGATAGAATGGAAAACATATTACAGAAATAGAGGTGATTTTGATTGATTTTACTATAAAAAGAACCTAGAAATGGAGCTCAAAGTAGGGGAAATGTTTGATTTTTGCCAATGTTCAAAAGTAAACAAATGATGCCATTGTCCAATAAATGTCCAACTAGCCATTCTAATATGCAGACATGAATGGGTTGATGTTATTTATACAGTTATTACAGCATTGCAGTAGTCTGCATAATAGTAAGTCTAATATTTTTTGTTTGAATAAAAATTCAAAATAGAAAGCAAGAGTAATATCAGAAGGGCCTGGAGACGTGACTGATGAACAAAGAAAATGTTATTTTAGAGCCAGGAATGTCTGCATTGTTCATTCTGGACCTTATTTTGAAATTGTCATATTTTTTAGTTTTCGTGAAATTGGCCAAATTGCAAATTTCTGACCACATTATTAGGTAGTTGAAATCAGTAAATGGGCAGTTTCTTGTATTCAATCGATAGAAAAAATGAAGTTCTAAAGAAATAGCTATGAGTTTGGGCGACTGGAACAATGGAATTAGCCGAAAATAGGGCTCAAAGTGGGCGAAATCGCCGATTTGTAAACAGCGCCGAGGTCGCTAACTTCGCGAGAGCATAATTCCGTCAGTTTTCCATCAAATTTCGTTTTTTTTGGTGTCATTACAATCGGGAAAAGATTCTCTATCATTTCATAAGAAAAAATATTTTTTTTTTTTTTTAAATTTTGCGACACCAGGAGACACCTCAGGATTGGGGGTTGCGACAGTCAAAGGGTTAAAAAAAAAAAATTATTTTTTCTTATGAAATGATAGAGAATCTTTTCCCGATTGTAATGACACCAAAAAAACGAAATTTGATGGAAAACTGACGGAATTATGCTCTCGCGAAGTTAGCGACCTCGACGATATTTACAAATCGGCGATTTCGCCCACTTTGAGCCCTATTTTCGGCTAATTCCATTGTTCCAGTCGACCAAACTCATAGCTATTTCTTTAGAACTCCATTTTTTCTATCGATTGAGTACAAGAAACTGCCCATTTACCGATTTCAACTACCCAATAATGTCTCAGAAATTTGCAATTTGGCCAATTTCATGAAAATTAAAAAATATCTCAGTTTCAAAATAAGGTTCAGAATGAACAATGCAGACATTCCTGGCTCTAAAATAACATTTTCTTTGTTCATCAGTCATGTCTCCAGGCCCCTCTGATATTACTCTTGCTTTCTATTTTGAATTTTTATTAAAAAAAAAATAGAAGACTTACTATTATGCAGACATCTGCAATACTGTAATAATTGTATAAATAACATCAACCCATTCATGACTGCATATTAGAATGGCTAGTTGGACATTTATTGGACAATGACATCATTTGTTTACTTTTGAACAATGGCAAAAATCAAACATTTTCCCTACTTTGAGCTCCATTTCCAGGTTCTTTTTATAGTAAAATCAATCAAAATCACCTCTACTTCTGTTATATGTTTTCCATTCTATCAAATGAGACCAAGAAAATGAGAATACAACCATAAATACTATACGAAAATAGACCACAAAGTCGGCATTTTAATTAAAAAAAAATGGTTGGAGTTTTTTTTTTCTCATTATGCACTACGTGCTCCAGGATTTTTTTTGTATGGTGCACACTGACCACACAGACCCATTCTCTCACATGTGGGCCTACCAGCTTTCTCCTGCTTGATTTGAAGCCGCTAGAATTTATGAGTATATATACGTCAAACACGGTACCTCGTAAGACGTATATATACGGCCGCGACAGTCAAAGGGTTAATTACTACAGGTCCACCATCACAAATCCGGCAATTGTAGACAGCCTGTACTGTCTGCACAGACAGCCCATGCTGTCTGCCAGCTTAGTTCATATTTCGCGTCATGCTGGTGCTGCCACCTATAGGCCTTGCCACTTCAGTATGCCCAGACTTGCCTCGCTCTCACTCACACAGCGGCCTAGCAGGAAGACACAAGAAACCCCCAGCTCTCTCTCGTGGGCATGGCCCTCCCGGGCCATGGGCACAACACAAGCCTGTGTACCCACCACTACTTAAGAATAAAGTAAGAAGCCTCCGAAGAAGTATATCATTCACACCCCGCTTACAGACTACCAAACAAATTCGTTATAAATGGTGACAGCGGTGCTTGCAGCAGTTGTGTTTGCCTGGAGAGAGGGAGGAAGAGGTATGAAGTCATCTTCACTTCATCATCCCATACAAGAAGCATCCGTCTCTCAACGAGTTATCCTGATGTCGTGTCTGCACTTTTGAGCATCCAGACACAGGTACTAGCAGGATCCAGCCGAAATTTGTCGAAAGTCTTCGAGAATTGTGAGTGGCGTCACAGTGACCCCACGCTACAGTGACTCCACGCTACAGTGTCCCACGCTGTTTCTCAAGTCACGTGTTCAGCGTCACTTGTATGTTGCTGTTGTTGTTCAGCTCAGCACAGCTGTTTCAGCAAGCCAGAGGTGAGTTTTGTGGTGATTACTGCATCCAGTGTGTTTCCCTGTGTTTGTGGGTGGGAGGAGGAGAGACCGCCAGATGCTCCCTCGCCATACACTCACCCACGCTCCTCGTTCACCCGTCTACCACACTACCATACACTCACCACTGCCCACTCCCTCTGCTGTGTTTTCTGCTGTTTTTCGTGTGAATTCTTTGCCAGTGCTGTGTATCCGAGTGCCCAAGGCCACTCGAAGCTGCGTGGATCAGCATGCCACGTAGATCACGACACCACGTGGATCGACACCACGTTGGGTGTGGCCGATGTCACGTAGACCTACAAAGCCACGTGAGTTACCAGATGTCCCAGGCCACATGCTGTGGTCTGCTGCCCGCATCACATTGACGTCACCTCACGATGTCTGCCTGATGTCACCTCATGATGTCTCCCTGACGTCACCTCGAGATGTCTGCTGACGTCACAGCCCTGCTGACGTCACCTCGCGACATCACGCCTGACATCACATGATGTCACCATCGAGTGTTCAGTAATTATTTCAGTATTGTAGAGAAGATTGAGAGAAAATATATGTCGTGTGTTAATTAATTCCTCTTAGTCAGTGTTCTCACACATTTTAGTATATGTCTTAGTGTCAGTTTTGTGCACAGAAAAGCATCATTTGCTAGTTAAGCCATGTTGTACCGTATGTACAGCGGTGTGTTTTTAAAGTTTCCGTGTGTCCAGTGAGGTCTGGGCCAGCCAGACCTGAGTAGCACCACTGTGTTAAGTCACCCGTGTGACCAGTGTGTTTGACAGCTGATTACTCAGCCCTGAGCATACGAGCCCTCTTGTACAGAAAGCTTTTATGCTTGTCGCTCGTGATGTTCTGCAGAATCGTACCTGCTACGATTCCCATCGAGATTTGTTTCACTTCACCTCCAGACCGTCAGAGTGCAGTTATATGTAGAGAAACAAGTCTGGGGACGCTTAGGCTAACCTCTGCTATAACTCCAACTGTCGAGAGATGATACTCGTCAAGCCGCAGCCAGGCCTGTCGGCAGGCGCTGTGTCAGCCTCGTGTCACAAGCTTCAGTGAGCAGCCTGCACAAAGATGATGTCACTTTGACTGCTAGCTCGCTCACTGCAGTCTGGTGTATGATGTTACGGTTCCCAGATGTTTCGCCCAGTCGTCTCTGCCACGACTCGCTCCACAACTCGCTCCACGCTCGCCGGCAGTGACAGCCCAGCGACAGTACCAGTTGAGAAGTGTCCTTCTGAGTCGCTTGCCAGAAGTCCTGCACAGTTACCGAGTTTTGTCGACGCCTCACTCGAGGGCCCCAGCATGTTGTGCCCCAGGTTGAGTGAAAACCTGCAGCGACTCCTACGATGTCTGCTTCACTGTTCCAGAGGAGACCGTAACCTGTTACGTCACAGCTCAGCCGCAGCGATGTCTCCCGTGTTGTAGTATCTGTCCAGACGCAGGAAGGCGTGCAGTGATGCCCTTCGACGCACACTGCCTTTGACCACGATGTTTAGCACACCCCACATGTTTTTTCTTCCCTCCCTGTAGGAAGTTTTTTTTTCCATGCCCATATATGTATATATACAGTGGACCCCCGGTTAACGATTTTAATCCGTGCAAGAGGGGTAATTGTTATGCGAAATAATCGCTATGTGAATGAATTTTCCCCATAAGAAATAATGGAAATCAAATTAATCCGTGCAAGACACCCAAAAGTATGAAAAAAAAATTTTACCACATGAAATATACATTTTCCCACACACAAAGAGAAGGATACATGCACAATAGTAGAGTAGTACATGCACAGTATATATTGTGCATGTACTAGTCTACTAAATGAAGAATAAATGACACTTACCTTTATTGAAGATGCAGCAATGACTGATGAGACACTGTGTCCTGGGAGTGCCTTTTCCTCCTGAGTACTGTAGGTCCTGTTTGGCATTTTCTTCCAGAACAGGCCTTATCACACTGTGTATGCCACTACGATTCTTAAATCTCTCAAACCAACCTTTGCTGGCTTTAAATTCACCAATATGAGCACTAGTTCCAGGCATTTTTCCCTGTTCACCTGGGTGTTAGTCGACTTGTGTGGGTTGCATCCTGGGAGACAAGATTAAGGACCCCAATGGAAATAAGTTAGACAGTCTTCGATGACACTGACTTTTTTGGGTTATCCTGGGTGGCAAATCCTCTGGGGTTAATTGTTTCTTGGTATTCTCAATAAGCCACACCAACAACGGTGCTACAGCAGCAGCAGCAGCTGACAGTGCAGCAGCAGCAGCAGCTGACAGTGCAGCAGCAGCAGCAGCTGTACCACCAATAGTAGCGATGGTTGATTGGGGTTTATTATACAACCTGGCCAGCTCGGAGACATGCACTCCACTTTCATACTTATCAATGATCTTTTTCTTCATCTCTATTGTAATTCTCACCCTTATTGCTGTAGGGTTGGCACTAGAAGCTTTCTTGGGGCCCATGGTCACTTATTTTCCAGAAAAAGCACCGAAAACACTGTAATAATACGAAATATTCCGATTGTATGCTTGGATGTTACCGCGGAGGCTGGCTGGTAAACAATGCCACCGGCGGAACATGTGAGCGTGGCTCAGGCCGCGTCTCGGACGAAAATCGGTAAGCGGGTTTTTAAGCGGTATGTGAGGCAAAATTTTTGCGATTAAAGTAAGCGGTATGCGAAATAATCGCTATGTGATGCCATCGTTATGCGGGGGTCCACTGTATGTTTTTATTTTGTGTTCTGTGCCCTGTTCCTACGAGAGAGAGACAGAGTTTCTTTTACTACCAGTATTGTCGCATCGGGATGACGCGCGGTAGGTGGCCGAGCGTATGTAGACAGCCTGTACTGTCTGCACAGACAGCCCTTGCTGTCTGCCAGCATCATGCTGGTGCTGCCACCTATAGGCCTTGCCACTTCAGTATGCCCAGACTTGCCTCTCTCTCACTCACACAGCGGCCTAGCAGCAAGACACAAGGCCTCCCAGCTCTCTCTCGTGGGATGGCCCTGCCCGGGCCATGGGTACACACACACAAGCCTGTGTAACCCACCTACGACTTAACAATAAAGTAAGAAGCCTCCGAAGACGTATCATTCACACCCCGCTACCAAAATAACCTCGTTATACAATCAGTTAATTGGTTCCTTCAGTTATTCGGCACTAATTTTGGCTAGCATAATTTCAAATTTCCAGGGTCGCCACACCAACCTGCTGGTACTGTTTGGTGGTGCTACTTGCTGCATAAGTCATTCCAATTTCTTTTTCTCCATTTATTGTTTTAACCTGCTTACTTTTAGCCCTAGCCATGGTTCCAATGAATAAAAGAAATGCTTCTCATTATGTAAAGCACCTACACAGTACATTATCCATTAAAGATAAGGTGGCTTTGAAGCCACTGTCGGTTGTCATGAACTCAGTCTCATGAAGCAGGAGAATATGCTTTATTATTACTCTAATATCAACACTACAGCTTATTTGCCTATCACAATTGATCTAATATGACATAAGAAACAATATAAATAACATAAAACATGTTAAGTACTCCAGAATGAATAATATTTGTCATAACACCGAGCAGTTCGATGGAGGTATGAAGAGGATATGGTATACATGTACCATTCTCCTATCCCTGTCTTGGGGCTTATATTAGAGAAAACGGAGTATAGCACAGGGCTTACTGTGATATACACTTGTACTGCACCATAAACCTGAAACAAAGAAGTTATTTTCTCTATATAGGTTATCACACATAGCAGCATATGTGTAGAGAACCTAGGATAACCCAAAAAAAGTCAACATGGCTTATTTTTAGTACCTGGCTTGGGTTAGCCATATATGATTTTTGGTAAATATTCGATTCCCAGCCAGGGTAGAAACATTAGGTGTGTTTCTTTACACCTGTTGTCTATGTTTACCCATCAGTAAATGAGTACCTGGGTGTTAGTCGACTAGTGTTATCCTGGGACACTGACCTAATTTTCTTGAAATACTCAGCATAACAAGCGGCTTTCTAAATAGCAGTATGTCACTGATGTCAGCAAGGCCTGTATACCTTGTACATGTACGTGTAGTAAATAAAGATATTATTATTATTATTATTATATTATTTTCTCAGTTATTTGTTGGGTTATCTTATTCAAACTTGGGCAATGTAAGATGGAAAGATAGTTCTTCACATACACCAAAAATGAAAGAAATCAGACTATAAATAGCGGAGTTCACTTCTCAGCCATTAGCGGCCGCTTAGCGGTATATTTTTGTATGGTTGTTATAGTTATATTCTCATTTTTTCCGTCTCATTTGATAGAATGAAAAATATATAACAGAAATAGATATGATTTTGATTGCTTTCATGACGAAAAGTACCTTGAAATTGCGCTCACAATAGCGAAAATGTTCTATTCTTTAGCGAAGCTCAAGAGTAAGCAAATGACGTCACCGTCCAATACCTGTCCGCCCGCCAGTCTAAATTCCAGTATGGAGTCAAGAATGGCTTGACATTATTTATACAATTATTACAATAATGCAGCAGTCTGCATAACAGTAAATCTTCTATTTTTTTGTGAATAAAAATTCCAAATGAAAAGCAAGAATAATGTAAGAGGGGCCTGTAGCCGTGACTAATGAACAGAGAAAATGTTATTTTAGTGCCAGGAATGTCTGCATTGTTTATTCTGGACCCTATTTTGAAATTGGCATCTGTTGAAATTTGTGTGAAATCGGCCAAATTGCCAATTTCTGACCACTTTATTGAGTAGTTGAAATAAGTGAATGGGCAGTTTCTTGTACTCAGTTGACAGACTAGAAGTAAATAAGTTTATTCAGGTATACACAAATACAGTTACATAGATTATCATATATATCAGTGTATGTATAGAGAACCTAGGATAACCCAGAGAAGTCAGACAAAGTGACTTGTTTCCAGTACCTGGCTTGGGCTTGCCATATACGATTTTTGGTAAATATTTTTTTTTCGTGGTTGTTTGTTGGGCTATCTCATTGAAACTTAGGCAATGTATGATGGAAAGATGCTTCTTAACGTACGACAAAAATAAAAAAGACGGACGATAAATAAGGGAGTTAACTTCTCAGCCATTAGCCGCCTCTTTGCAGTATATTTTCGTATGGTTTTTATGGTTGTATTCTCATTTTTTTAACTCATTTGATAGAATGGAAGATATATTACAGAAATAGACATGATTTTGAGTGCTTTCATGACGAAAAGTACCTTGAAATTGAGCTCAAAGTAGCGGAAATGTTCGATTTTGCCGATGTTCAATGAACTGTGTATGTCAAGTTGGTTAATTTTATTATGTGTATTCTAACCTAACCACTCTGTAATTCGGCAAACTCAGTAATCTGGCACACTACAGGTCCCAATGATGCCGGATTTGTGATGGAGGACCTGTATTTTATGATGATGCTGGATATACAAGTACAGTACAGTGGAACCACAGTACTTGAAGTTAATACATTCCAGAAGGCTGTTCAAGTGTTGATCCGTTCGAGTATCAAACAAATTCTTCCCATCCAATTTTCTTTTTGGTTGGCTGTTATCATTAATCTTCGTAGACGGCATGGTGACTTATTTATATAAATAATATAAGAAAACACCAAAAGATATGAAGAAACACAAAACAGTTTGCAGTGAAGTTCTGGCAGGTCGCGTTTGTTTGATCGAGTGCCGAGCTTTGTTTGAGTTCCAAGCTGTTTGAGTACCGAGGTTCCACTGTAAGTGAAATGACAGGTTTGGTAAACTGAAAACTGAAAATTACCTGATTGTTGTCTGCTTCTGCAATCAACTGCTGCAACATAGCCTGAGCATGACCTGACTGCAGCCGAGACATTGGTGATGGCGTTGATTGTACAGGGGGCACCTGAGGATGTTAAGAACAAAATTAAAATTATTTAACTCTTCATGAACATTATATCTATGAATACAATAGACAGAGCTAAAAATGGTAGAGAGAAAAGAGATGGAAGCGGAAAGCAAATTGTAAAGAATGAGAGGAATGTAAGCAAAAGGAATGTTACAATCAAGTATAGTAAATGTTGAAATTGGTCCAGTCAGATTTATATTTTATAGTTATTTTATATAGCAAATTTATGTGTAAATGAAGTACAATAATTTGAGTTCATCAAGGAAGAGGCACTCATGAAATAACAGAAATTCTAGATTAAGACTCATTTTTTGTTTCAGAAGCCATATCTTTTTGGTTATTGCTTTAACCTCCAGCTGGAGAAAGATTTGGATGTAGTAAATCCAGTGTAAATGATGATGAAAGTGTTTCTTCTTGCATCACCCTTCCTTGGTGGGAGATGGCCAGTGTTAAAAAAAAATATGGTGAGGATGTTTTAAACAAAATCCTCAAGTTGGTTTTGAATTTAGGGGTCATGTGCTAAGCCAAAAATAAAATGGCCACATGTAAAAGACACCTCCAATTACCTTTAAACCTTTCAATATAAAAATGAATAAAAAAAAATTAAAACGAATGAATTTCAAGTGCTGTACATTGAATTTGGAGTTGACTATTGATTTTTTTGGGAAAACATTAAAGAAATTAGGGAGGTATTACTGTCCTGCCAACTGAGTGTGAAACAGAAACCTGTAATTGTTTTACATGATAAGATTGCTGGTGTCTTTTTTTGTCTCATAAAAATGTGGGATAATAGGTATATCTTGCTACTTCTACATACACTTAGGTTGCACTACATATGCATATATATTTAAATGCCCATCTGGGTTTTCTTCTATTTTCTTAATAGTTCTTGTTCTTCTTTGTTTCCCCTTATCTCCTTGGGGAAGCGAAAAAGAGAAACTTCGTTTTTCTTTTTGGGCCACCCTGCCTCAGTGGGATACAGCTGGTTTGTTGAAAGCAGCAGCATTTGTATTGAAAATGACTACTGTCAAGGTTATACAGAGACCCGTACATACGAACATTTGTGTTGCGAACTGTTGATAATACGAACAATTTGCAGGAGCGCTAAGATGTAAACAATATGTAGCAGGCTACTCTAGCGGCATCGTTCACACGTGTGCTTGTGCTCTCCACAAATTCAGTGTTATCTGTGATTACTATACCTCCAATATGTCTGGTGTTAAGCACAAAAGCAGTGGTGAAGCAGGTGGTAGTGCTAAGAAGCACCAGGCGATCACAGTGGAAACAAAAGTAGACATAATGATGTACAGTGGAACCTCGTTTTTTGGCTGTAATCCGTTCTAGAAGGTCGGCCTAAATTCGAAGCAATATTTCCCATAAGAATTAATGTAAATACAATTAATCAGTTCCAGGAGGAGGAGAGTTTGTTTAGAGGCAGGATGAGATACTCCTTCAATATGACACTAATATCAACTCTACAGCTTATTTATCTATCACAATTGATCTAATATGACATAATAAACAATACATGTATAAATAACATTTTTTTTTTATTATTATCACACTGGCCGATTCCCACCAAGGCAGGGTGGCCTGAAAAAGAAAAACTTTCACCATCATTCACTCCATCACTGTCTTGCCAGAAGGGTGCTTTACACTACAGTTTTTAAACTGCAACATTAACACCCCTCCTTCAGAGTGCAGGCACTGTACTTCCCATCTCCAGGACTCAAGTCCGGCCTGCCGGTTTCCCTGAACCCCTTCATAAATGTTACTTTGCTCACACTCCAACAGCACGTCAAGTATTAAAAACCATTCGTCTCCATTCACTCCTATCAAACACGCTCACGCACACCTGCTGGAAGTCCAAGCCCCTCGCACACAAAACCTCCTTTACCCCCTCCCTCCAACCTTTCCTAGGCCGACCCCTACCCCGCCTTCCTTCCACTACAGACTGATACACTCTTGAAGTCATTCTGTTTTGCTCCATTCTCTCTACATGTCCGAACCACCTCAACAACCCTTCCTCAGCCCTCTGGACAACAGTTTTGGTAATCCCGCACCTCCTCCTAACTTCCAAACTACGAATTCTCTGCATTATATTCACATCACACATTGCCCTCAGACATGACATCTCCACTGCCTCCAGCCTTCTCCTCGCTGCAACATTCATCACCCATGCTTCACACCCATATAAGAGTGTTGGTAAAACTATACTCTCATACATTCCCCTCTTTGCCTCCAAGGACAAAGTTCTTTGTCTGCACAGACTCCTAAGTGCACCACTCACCCTTTTCCCCTCATCAATTCTATGATTCACCTCATCCTTCATAGACCCATCCGCTGACACGTCCACTCCCAAATATCTGAATACATTCACCTCCTCCATACTCTCTCCCTCCAATCTGATATCCAATCTTTCATCACCTAATATTTTTGTTATCCTCATAACCTTACTCTTTCCTGTATTCACTTTTAATTTTCTTCTTTTGCACACCCTACCAAATTCATCCACCAATCTCTGCAACTTCTCTTCAGAATCTCCCAAGAGCACAGTGTCATCAGCAAAGAGCAACTGTGACAACTCCCACTTTATGTGTGATTCCTTATCTTTTAACTCCACGCCTCTTGTCAAGACCCTCGCATTTACTTCTCTTACAACCCCATCTATAAATATATTAAACAACCACGGTGACATCACACATCCCTGTCTAAGGCCTACTTTTACTGGGAAATAATTTCCCTCTTTCCTATGTACTCTAACTTGAGCCTGATATACACATAGAAACCTGATATACACTCTAGAATGAATAAAATGTGTCATTACGTATGTGAGGAATGGTGGTGTCCCAGCAGGAGAGGCGGGCTAATGCGTCTAATATGGCCGACTGATGAGGCACCGGCAGCAATATGGAGCAAAATTTCCACCCAAAAACTGGCATAAATACGAATCGGCCGATAAACAAAGCGGCAGAAAAACGAGGTTCCACTGTATTTTTGTATTTTTCCTGTGTTCACATACATGTTTAAACTATGTACACTTCTAGGTTACTCGATGGTCATACATACATATAATAATACATGACAACACTGTATACATACATATGTTGGACTTAAGAACAAATGGACTTATGAAGAATCACTCAAAACTGAACCTGTTCGTAAGTAAGGGAGAGATTGTATACAATATTGCCTTGATGCTACAGCATAGTTTTACTGTGTGTGTGCCAACTTTTAGAAATACTGTCTGTACTAAGTGAGATTTCAGTACACAACATTATGTACTTATTCTTAAATTATTTTTTATTATTTTTTTATTAACACATCGTCCGATTCCCACCAAGGCAGGGTGACCCAAAAAAGAAAAACTTTCACCATCATTCACTCCATTACTCTCTTGCCAGAGGGGTGCTTTATACTACAGTTTATAAAACTGCAACATTAGCACCCCTCCTTCAGAGTGTAGACACTACTTCGCGTCTCCAGGACTCAAGTCCGGCCTGCCGGTTTCCCTGAATCCTTTCATAAATGTTACTTTGCTCACACTCCAACAGCACGTCAAGTATTAAATACCATTTGTCTCTATTCACTCCTATCAAATACGCTCATGCATGCTTGCTGGAAGTCCAAGCCCCTTGCACACAAAACCTCCTTTACCCCTCCCTCCAACCTTTCCTAGGCCAACCCCTACCCCGTCTTCCCTCCACTACAGATTTATACACTCTCGAAGTCATTCTGTTTCGTTCCATTCTCTTTACATGTCTGAACCACCTCAACAACCCTTCTTAAGCCCTCTGGAAAACAGTTTTGGCAATCTCGCACCTCCTCCTAACTTCCAAACTATGAATTCTCTGCATTATATTCACACCACACATTGCCCTCAAACATGACATCTCCACTGCCTCCAGCCTTCTCACTGCAACATTCATCACCCATGCTTAAAATGACATAAAAAAAAAAAATGGCCATTTCCCATAAAGATAAGATGACTCAAAGGAGGAAACATTCACCACCAATCATACTCGAGCTATCTTTCCAGAGGTGCATGGACACCAATAAATGTAATGAATAGAGTAATGATGGGAAGTCTGATGGTATGACTTACAACACTGAGGGAAGAATAGTGGTGGTAATAATCCAGAGTATAATGCCCTGTGTGCCTGTGTGGTGGGAATGTTATGCTGAGAATTCAGAGCTAAGAGATTAAGAGGTGCAGGGTTACCAAAGTATTATTCAAAGGGCTGAGGAGGGGTTGTTGAGGTGGTTTGGACATTTAGAGAAGGTGGAGAAAAATAGGATTACAAGAGCATAAAAATCTGAGGTGGAAGGAAAGAGGCACAAGACTCATCCTATGAAAGGTTGGAGGTAGGGGGTAAATGAGGTTCAGAGTGCTAGAGGCTTGGGCATTCAACAGGTTTGTGTGAGCAAGGTACATAGGAACAAGTGGAAACACGTAGCTTTTATGATTTGACAAGTTGCTGGAGTGTGATCAAAGTAACATTTATGAAGGGATTCAGGAAAAACTGGATAGCTGTACTCAAGGCCTGGGTGTGGGAAGAACAGTGGGGATGTTGCAATTTGGAAGGTCATCTGGACTGTAATGTCAGTGCGCTTCTGGCAAGACAGGGATTGAGTAAGTGACAATGAAGGAGTGATGTTGTCTGTCAGGTCACCCTGTGTCAGTGAGTGAGGGCTTGAATGTTAAAAAAATAATGCCTCCCTCATTTATCATGCAAGTTTGTATCACTTGATTTGGCAAGTGATTAAATTAGCATGAACTATATAACCTAGGTAGTAGGTTGGTAGACAACAACTGCCCATGGAGGTACTACCGTCCTGCTAAGTGAGTGCAAAACGAAAGCTTGTAATTGTTTTACATGATGGTAGGATTGCTGGTGTCTTTTGTCTGCCTCATAAACATGCAAGATTTCAGGTATGTCTTGCTACTTCTACTTACATTTAGGTCACACTACACATACATGTACAAGCATATATATACACACCCCTCTGGGTTTTCTGCTATTTTCTTTCTAGTTCTTGTTTATTTCCTCTTATTTCCATGGGGAAGTGGAACAGAATTCTTCCTCCGTAAGCCATGCGTGTCGTAAGAGGCGACTGAAATGCCGGGAGCAAGGGGCTAGTAACCCCTTCTCCTGTATATACAGTGGAACCTCAAATATCGAACTTAATCCGTTCCAGGAGCTAGTTCTAAATTCGAAAAGTCTGAAAAGCAAAGCAATATTTTCCCTAAGAAATAATGGAAATACAATTAATCCGTTCCGGAAACCCAAAAATACTCACAAAAAAAATAATACATTTTGTAGAGATTAATTATAGTTTTACATACACACAACAAATATAGTGTTCAATTATGTATTAATAAATATAAATAAACATATAAAATAACATTTTTACTTACCTTTATTGAAGATTGGTGATGGCATCTGGAAGATAGGGAGGAGGAGAGAGGGAATTGGGGTTAATGTTTGGAAGGAGAATCCCCCTCCATGAGGACGTCAGGTATCAAAGCCCTCTCTGGGGTTACTTCCCTTCTCTGTATTTTAATGCCACTAGGACCAGCTTGAGAGTCAATGGACCCCTGTCTCACAAAATAACTGTCTACAGTCCTCTGTTTCTTTCTCACAAAATAAGTGTCCACAGTCCTCTGTATATCCTGGCAAGCTCAACAAGTCTCACACCACTCTCATACTTCTGTATTATTTCCTTCTTCACATCTATGGTGTTTCTCACTTTCTTTACCACAGGGGTACCACTAGCAAGTTTCTTTGGCCCCACGGTAGCTTATTTCACAGTCCCACAAACACTAAACACAATGAAAAAATCGTAAAATGTTTGAATGAGAGCGAAGGTTAGTGTTCACTCAAGTATCAACAAATCCAGACTGGCTCATGGGGCCTGCGTGGGGACGTGGACAGAGCGGGGTGCTGGACAGGTCTGGTACTCGGCGGTTCAAAAATAGGGGCAAGTCTGATAATAGGGACAAAGTTGGTTCAAAAAAAGCGTTCGATTTTCAAAAAGTTCGATAAGTGATACGTTCAAAATCTCAGGTTCCACTGTATTACTAAATTTGGAAGGAGAAACTTTCGTTTTTCCTTTTGGGCCACCCCACCTCGGTGGGATACGGCTGGTACGTTGAAAGAAGAAGAACTATATAATTCAGTGTTTTTTTTTTATGCTTAACAATATTTAATTATGTAAAGTAAAAGGACACAAGTGAAACTAATGTGACATTTTATTGTGGCAACGTTTCGCTCTCCAGGAGCTTTATCAAGCCATTACAAACAATACATGGACACAGAGGGTATATAAAGGCTCAGAGTGAGGTGCAATACTAGTGAGGTACCATTTCGATGTTTACTAGTGGTAGTAGTAGTAGTAGTAGTAGTAGTAGTAGTAGTAGTAGTAGTAGTAGTGACAAAAGTAATACAATATGGTAGAGCAATTAATTCGTACATGAGTAAAAGGATATAAAAGCTATTACTTGGGTAACATAAAAATAGGTTGGACAAATATAGACTGGAAAGAGGCAGCTTGTTTCAGTGTTCACTCTCTGTAATGTGCTTTGTGTAGAATAACAGGAGAGACTATGTGATGGCAGGGTTTACTGTTTTCAGGAGGATTCTTGCTAAGACTTCGGAGATGGTGAAGCTGCCGTTGTTTTGTTTAATTGTATTCGAAACAGCGATCAGTGCTGATTCGAGGCACTTGCGTCTGCGGAAATTAGTTTCTTTGATCACTAATTGGGCGTCTCTGAATTTCATGAGATGATTGGTGGAATTTCGGTGTTGTACACAGGCGTTGTTCAAGTTATCGTTCCTACATGAGTAAATGTGTTCATTGAGGCGGGTGTCGAGGTTTCTTGCTGTTTCACCTACGTAAATCTTGTCACAGCCTCCACAGGGTATAGTGTAAACTCCTGCATTGACTGGTTCGTGGTGCTTGGATTTTGTCCTGGTTAGATCCTTTATTGAAGTGCTAGAAGCAAATGCGACTCTGGTGTTAGCTTGTGAAAGTACTTTTGAGACGTTCAGTGCAACCTGGCTGTTGGGAAGAATTATAACTATGTTGGGAGTGGTGTTGATGCGTGGAGAATTAATGATCTGAAGAGCTCTTATCTTGCAGTCTTTGATGAAAAAAGAAGGAAAATGTAACTCAGTGAATGTTTGATGAATGTATGTACATTCCTCGTCAAGAAACTCAGGACTACAAATTCGGTATGCTCTTAGGAAAAACCCGATGATGATGCCTCTTTTGGTCTTGGTATCTTGACTGGAATAGAAGTGTGTGAGATCGTTTTTATTGGTGGGTTTCCGATAAACTTGAAATCTTAGGTTGTTGTCTACTTTGTGAATGAGGATGTCGAGGAAAGGTAGCTTGTCATTGGACTCTTCTTTTAGTGTAAACTGGATTGCCGGTTCAACTGCGTTGAGCCTTGCCTGAAGATCCCGTACATCAAAACGTTTGGGTGTTATTACGAGGACATCGTCCATGTAACATAACCAAGTGACGCTTGAAGGGATGATGTTGGCAAAGTGTTCGGACTCTAGGTGTTCCATGTATAAGTTGGCTAGGACGGCACTGATGGGGGACCCCATTCCCATGCCGTAGGTTTGTTTGTAGAGCTTGTTATTGAAAGAAAAACAGTTGAAATTAACAGAGAGTTCAATCAAGTCAACAAAATCTCCAGGAGGTAGAGGAAGATTAAGGTCCTGATTGACTTTACGTCGTAGAACCTCGATGGCTTTTTTTGTAGGTACTTGTGTGAAGAGGGAAGTCACATCCAAACTGCTTAGTTTCTTGTTACGAATGGAGAGGTTACGGATGCGGTTGAGAAGGTCGCCTGAGTGTTTAAGATGAGCAGGGCTGATGGTCCCCAGAAGGCAGGAAAGATGTTTGGCAAGAACTCCGGCTAGTTTGTGTGGAGCACTGCCTATTCCTGACATGATGGGTCTGAGAGGAATATTGTGTTTATGGGTCTTGGGTAAACCATATATGTGTGCTGGTTTAGGGTTGCTTGGTAACAAGTACAGAAGTTTCTTCCCTTCTCCAGTGCGTTTGAGTATTTGTCTGGTTTTGTATAGAAAATCTTTGGTGAGCGTCTCCCACTGTTGAGTGCTGATGGGTTCGTATGTAGATTGATCATTCAAAAGGTCCATCATTTTAGTGTTGTAGTCACTGGTGTTGAGTATGACGACTCCACCTCCTTCGTCAGCGGTGGTGACGATAATGTTGGGGTCGTTGGCGAGGTTCTTAAGGGCAGTGATGTATCGTCTAGGAAGATTAGAAGAAGAAGGTTCACATAAAGCTGCAGTGAGAAGGCCCTGTATATAACCCTTCTAGAAGTTGCTGTCACTGTGTCTATGGTTCCTGGTAACTAGATTGAGTTGATAGTTAGGTTTGCAAATGTTGGTGGTAAATTTGAGTCCCAGACTCAGTGCTTGTTTTTCGTAGTCGGTTAAGGTGCATGACGATAAGTTGTTTATCAGGGATTCGCGTCCCATTTCCTTCCATCGACTGTTAGTGCAGAGGTTCTGAAGTTTGCGATTGAGTACATACATTCATCAAACATTCACTGAGTTACATTTTCCTTCTTTTTTCATCGAAGACTGCAAGAAAAGAGCTCTTCAGATCATTAATTCTCCACGCATCAACACCACTCCCAACAAAGTTATAATTCTTCCCAACAGCCAGGTTGCACTGAACGTCTCAAAAGTACAGTGGACACCCGCATACCGTTGGCATCACATAACGTTAAATCCGCATACCGATACATTTTATCGCTAAGATTTTGCCTCGCATACCGCTAAAAAACCCGCTCAACGCTATTTGTCCGAGACGCGTCTAATGTGCGGCCTGAGCCAGCCTCACATGTTCCGCCGGTGGCATTGTTTACCAGCCAGCCTCCGTGGTAACATCCAAGCATACAATCGGAACATTTCATATTATTACAGTGTTTTTGGTGATTTTATCTGCAAAATAAGCGGCCATGAGCCCCAAGAAAGCTTCTAGTGCCAACCCTACAGGAATAAGGGTGAGAATTACTATAGAGATGAAGAAATAGATCATTGCTAAGTATGAAAGTGGAGTGCGTGTCTCCGAGCTGGCCAGGTTGTATAGTAAACCCCAATCAACCATCGCTACTATTGTGTCCAACAAAATGGCAATCAAGGAAGCTGTTCTTGCCAAAGGTTCAACTGTGTTTTCGAAACAGAGATCGCAAGTGATGGAAGATGTTGAGAGACTCTTATTGTTATGGATAAATGAAAAACAGATAGCAGGAGATAGCATCTCTCAAGTGATCATAAGTGAAAAGGCTAGGAAGTTGCATGAGGATTTAATTAAAAAAATGCCTGCAACTAGTGATGATGTGAGTGAATTTAAGGCCAGCAAAGGTTGGTTTGAGAGATTTAAGAAGCGTAGTGGCATACATAGTGTGATAAGGCATGGTGAGGCTGCCAGTTCGGACCACAAAGCAGCTGAAAAATATGTGCAGGAATTCAAGGAGTACATAGACAGTGAAGGACTGAAACCTGAACAAGTGTTTAATTGTGATGAAACAGGCCTGTTTTGGAAGAAAATGCCAAGCAGGACGTACATTACTCAGGAGGAAAAGGCACTCCCAGGACATAAGCCTATGAAAGACAGGCTTACTCTGTTGATGTGTTCCAATGCTAGTGGTGATTGCAAAGTGAAGCCTTTATTAGTGTATCACTCAGAAACTCCCAGAGCGTTCAGGCAAAAGAATATCCTCAAGGCTAAATTGTGTGTGCTGTGGAGGGCAAACAGTAAGGCATGGGTCACTAGGGACTTTTTCTATGACTGGTTACACCAAGCATTTGCCCCCAGTGTGAAAGATTACCTAACTGAAAAGAAATTAGACCTTAAGTTCCTCCTGGTGTTAGACAATGCCCCTGGTCATCCTACAGACGTGGCAGAGCGACTTTATGGGGACATGAGCTTCATTAAGGTGAAGTTTTTGCCTCCTAATACCACTCCTCTCCTGCAGCCCATGGACCAGCAGGTTATTGCAAACTTCAAAAAACTGTACACAAAAGCTCTGTTTGAAAGGTGCTTTGTAGTGACCTCAGAAACTCAATTGACTCTAAGAGAGTTTTGGAGAGATCACTTTAATATCCTCAATTGTGTAAACCTTATAGGTAAGGCTTGGGAGGGAGTGACTAAGAGGACCTTGAACTCTGCTTGGAAGAAACTGTGGCCAGAATGTGTAGACCAAAGGGGTTTTGAAGGGTTTGAGGCTAACCCTGGGAATCCTATGCCAGTTGAGGAATCCATTGTGGCATTGGGAAAGTCCTTGGGGTTGGAGGTTAGCGGGGATGATGTGGAAGAGTTGGTGGAGGAGGACAATGAAGAACTAACCACTGATGAGCTGCTAGATCAACTTCAACAGCAAGAGGCCAGACCTGAGGAAACTGGCTCGGAGGAGGGGAGAGAGAAATTGAAGAAGTTGCCTACTTCAAAGATTAAGGAAATGTGTGGAATGTGGCTTAAAGTGCAAACCTTTTTTGATGACAATCACCCTAACACAGCTATTGCAAGCCGTGCTGGTGACTATTACACTGACACTGTTGCGAAACACTTTAGGAAAGTCATAAAGGAACGAGAGGTACAGGCCACTATGGACAGATATGTTGTGCGACAGAAGTCCAGTGACTCTGAAGCTGGTCCTAGTGGCATTAAAAGAAGAAGGGAAGTAACCCCAGAAAAGGACTTGACACCTCAAGTCTTAATGGAAGGGGATTCCCCTTCTAAACACTAAGACTCTCTCCTCCTCCCATCCCATCAATCATCACCAGATCTTCAATAAAGGTAAGTGTCATGTAACTGTGCATGCCTTTTTCAGTTTGTGTGTATTAAAATTAATATTTCATGTGGTAAAATTTTTTTTTTCATACTTTGGGGTGACTTGCACGGATTAATTTGATTTCCATTATTTCTTATGGGGAAAATTCATTCGCATAACGATAATTTCGCATAACAATGAGCTCTCAGGAACGGATTAATATCGTTATACGGGGGTCCACTGTACTTTCACAAGCTAACACCAGAGTCGCCATCGCTTCTAGCACTTCAATAGAGGATCTAACCAGGACAAAATCCAAGCACCATGAACCAGTCAATGCAGGAGTTTACACTATACCCTGTGGAGGCTGTGACAAGATTTACGTAGGTGAAACAGCAAGAAACCTCAACACCCGCCTCAATGAACACATTTACGCATGTAGGAACGATAACTTGAACAACGCCTGTGTACAACACCGAAATTCCACCAATCATCTCATGAAATTCAGAGACGCCCAATTAGTGATCAAAGAAACTAATTTCCGCAGACGCAAGTGCCTCGAATCAGCACTGATCGCTGTTTGGAATACAATTAAACAAAACAACGGCAGCTTCACCATCTCCGAAGTCTTAGCAAGAATCCTCCTGAAAACAGTAAGCCCTGCCATCACATAGTCTCTCCTGTTATTCTACACAAAGCACATTACAGAGAGTGAACACTGAAACAAGCTGCCTCTTTCCAGTCTATATTTGTCCAACCTATTTTTATGTTACCCAAGTAATAGCTTTTATATCCTTTTACTCATGTACGAATTAATTGCTCTACCATATTGTATTACTTTTGTCACTACTACTACTACTACCACTAGTAAACATCAAAATGGTACCTCACTAGTATTGCACCTCACTCTGAGCCTTTATATACCCTCTGTGTCCATGTATTGTTTGTAATGGCTTGACAAAGCTCCTGGAGAGCGAAACGTTGCCACAATAAAATGTCACATTAGTTGCACTTGTGTCCTTTTACTTTACATATTGTCGGTAATTCTACCAACTTTATTACAATATTTAATTACATGTAAACTATATTTTTAGATCAATACATTGAACATATATGTGAACAAGGCATTTATGGATTTAATAAAGAGTGGATTGTGGCAGATGTTGCAAGTATATGGAATAGGTGGTAAGTTATTAAATGCTGTAAAGAGTTTTTATGAAGATAGTGAGGCTCAGGTTAGGGTGTGTAGAAGAGAGGGAGACTATTTCCCGGTAAAAGTAGGTCTTAGACAGGGATGTGTAATGTCACCATGGTTGTTTAATATATTTATAGATGGGGTTGTTAAGGAAGTAAATGCTAGGGTGTTTGGGAGAGGGGTGGGATTAAATTATGGGGAATCAAATTCAAAATGGGAATTGACACAGTTACTTTTTGCTGATGATACTGTGCTTATGGGAGATTCTAAAGAAAAATTGCAAAGGTTAGTGGATGAGTTTGGGAATGTGTGTAAAGGTAGAAAGTTGAAAGTGAACATAGAAAAGAGTAAGGTGATGAGGGTGTCAAATGATTTAGATAAAGAAAAATTGGATATCAAATTGGGGAGGAGGAGTATGGAAGAAGTGAATGTTTTCAGATACTTGGGAGTTGACGTGTCGGCGGATGGATTTATGAAGGATGAGGTTAATCATAGAATTGATGAGGGAAAAAAGGTGAGTGGTGCGTTGAGGTATATGTGGAGTCAAAAAACGTTATCTATGGAGGCAAAGAAGGGAATGTATGAAAGTATAGTAGTACCAACACTCTTATATGGGTGTGAAGCTTGGGTGGTAAATGCAGCAGCGAGGAGAAGGTTGGAGGCAGTGGAGATGTCCTGTTTAAGGGCAATGTGTGGTGTAAATATTATGCAGAAAATTCGGAGTGTGGAAATTAGGAGAAGGTGTGGAGTTAATAAAAGTATTAGTCAGAGGGCAGAAGAGGGGTTGTTGAGGTGGTTTGGTCATTTAGAGAGAATGGATCAAAGTAGAATGACATGGAAAGCATATAAATCTATAGGGGAAGGAAGGCGGGGTAGGGGTCGTCCTCGAAAGGGTTGGAGAGAGGGGGTAAAGGAGGTTTTGTGGGTAAGGGGCTTGGACTTCCAGCAAGCGTGCGTGAGCGTGTTAGATAGGAGTGAATGGAGACGAATGGTACTTGGGACCTGACGATCTGTTGGAGTGTGAGCAGGGTAATATTTTTTCAGGGAAACCGGTTATAGTACTTAGTTAGAGTACAATGCCTGCACTTTAAAGGAGGGGTTTATATTTTGGAGGGATATGTGTGTATATATGTGTATGCTTCTAGATTGATTCTGAGCACCTCTGCAAAAACAGTGATAACGAGTGTGGTGAAAGAATATGATGAAAGTAATGTTTGGGAGACGGCCGACTAATTATATTACTTTTTATAAATAAGTGCTTTTCAATTTAATAATAAATCTTTGACTAGTGATTTTCTTTCAAATTGATCCTTGGCAAACATAAGATGATAGATAATAAATGTTACTGATGAATATGCTGTGAAAACAGAGGTTTAATGAAATTTATGCACCTTCATCTTATGAAAATTTCCAATTATGTGGTCTCATTTCCATCAGCAATTCTGAATGCACAATATACATATATTGAATACAAATCAGGGCAGTTCATAAAATGGATTAAGATTCTTATTTATTATAATTAAATGTTCATATCATGACTGAGATCAGAACAAGAATTATGTGAATGCATCTACAGAATAAGATCAGGACACCTCTTACTAATTTTAATATAGAAAACTCCATGAAATACCTGCAGTGCTGCTGTTGGAGAGGTAAGGCTCTGAGAGGCGCTACTGTCTGTAAGTGATCGGCTACGAGGCTTCTGTGGTGTTGAAGCCTCTGGATTGTAGTTCTTTATAATATCAGGGGTTAGGTTACGGCGTAACTGTTGGGACTTGGCCCACGAGTCATAGAGAGCTAAGACAATATCACGGTTATTGGTTGTCCACGCACCCTGACAAGGAAAATGCAATTGTGAAACAAATATATATAATCATACACTGAAATACGGTAGTCTTTACACTGTAAAGTAGAGTAATTAAGGGAAACAATTTTTTTTTTAAAAGTTAAAAACACATAATATTAGGTAGTAGGTTGGTAGACAGCAACCGCCCAGGGAGGCACTACCGTCCTGCCAAGAGAGTGTAAAACGGAAACCTGTAATTGTTTTACGTGATGGTAGGATTGCTGGTGTCTTTTTTCTGTATCATAAACATGCTAGATTTCAGGTACGTCTTGCTACTTTTACTTACACTTAGGTCAAACTACACATACATTTTTTTTTTTTTTTTTTTTAACAAGTCGGCCGTCTCCCACCGAGGCAGGGTGACCCAAAAAAGAAAGAAAATCCCCAAAAAGAAAATGTTTTCATCATCATTCAACACTTTCACCACACTCACACATAATCACTGTTTTTGCAGAGGTGCTCAGAATACAACAGTTTAGAAGCATATACATATAAAGATACACAACATATCCCTCCAAACTGCCAATACATGTTTTTTTTTTTTTTTTTTTTTTCAACAAGTCGGTCGTCTCCCACCGAGGCATATATATACACACCCCTCTGGGTTTTCTTCTATTTTCTTTCTAGTTCTTGTTCTTGTTTATTTCCTCTTATCTCCATGGGGAAGTGGAACAGAATTCTTCCTCTGTAAGCCATGCGTGTTATAAGAGGCGACTAAAATGCCGGGAGCAAGGGTCTAGTAACCCCTTCTCCTGTATAAATTACTAAATTTAAAAAGAGAAACTTTCGTTTTTCTTTTTGGGCCACCCTGCCTTGGTGGGATATGGCCGGTTTGTTGAAAAAAAAGAAAATAATTTTTACCTCACCACTACTGCTGTCACCATATTTAGTCACTTGTGTATTTGACAGAAGCAGTCTACTGTGTAGGCAAAAACATTTCAATTATAAAGAGGACCAAATATTGCACTTGTATCTTAATCATCAACTTGTTTGTATTGTAAACTATTTTCATATTTTTTTTTTCATGATTGACTTGGTTATCAATAAGACTGTAGACAAAAATTAACCTGATGTTATGTAATTACATTACTAGGAAACTGTATTAACTTCTACTTTACAATATCATCTCTTACGAACTAAGAGTGTGCCAAAGTATAAGTAACATTGGCTAGTGGCAAATTTTGATGGCATCGGTATTGGGTTCTGGCCTAAAACTGAGAATCAAAACTGGACAATTTTGATGGTAATATTATCTATGGGCATTGGCTAATTTTGATGGAATAGGTGTCAACCTAAAATTGAGTATCAGTACCAATATTGGCAAAAAAACTTTGGTATCATCCCCTCAGTATTATGAACACACTGTTGCCACTGATGCTAAACTGAGCAAAAGAAAGTGCTTGCTTTTGGAATGCAAGTGGCTTTCTTTTGTGCCTAGCAATATTTTATTATATGTAAACTACATTACCTGTATAATACACAAAAGAAAAATTATTTTTATTTGTATTTTGCACCCCTTGATTCTTTGAGATATTTCTCAGAAATTATTAGCAGAACTGGTCCTTTGACTGCTAGGTTAGGTAGTGTGGCTGTCTTACGAGCCATCATCACTCCTTGTACTGAATGACAACACTAGTGGGATTAGTATTTCACACACAAAACAAAGTATCAGCAAAGCTAGCTAACCTTAGCATCCATTCCTGGAAAACTGTACTAATTATTACTGCTGTAAGGTTGATAAATATTAATACTCTGAGAGTTGGTACCATAGCACTATGGCACTGAAACCAGAGTCAGTCTCATAGTTCACTCAGATAAGCTGTGAGTAGTAAATTTGGGCCAGATGTGAAAGAATGGGTCTATGTGGTAAATGAGCAACACAAAAAAAAAGCCTGCAGCAAGCAGTGCATAAGAGGAATAAAAAAAAAACTGTGACCATGTTTTTGGTTAAAAACACCAACTTTGTGGTGCATTTTCATAGAGTTTTTATGGTTGTATTGTAGGTTTCTTGGTCTCATTTGATAGAATGAAAGATATATGACAGAAATAGATTTGATTTTGATTGGTTTCAGAATTGAAAGTAGTTGAAATTGAGCTCAAAATAGTGGGAATGTTCAATTTTTGCCAATATTCCAGAATACACAAATGATGTCACTAGTCCAGTAAGTATTCATCTGGCCAGTTTAATATGCATTTATGAATGCACTGACATTATTTATATAATTACGTATTACAATAATGCAGCAGTCAGCATAACAGTAAATATTCTATTTTTTGTCTGAATAAAAATTCCAAATGGAATTAATGTGTAATATAGGAGAGGCCTTGGAACATAACTAATGAAATGAGGAAATGTTATTTTAGTGCCAAGAATGTCTGCACTATTTATTCTGGATCCTATTTTGAAACTGGGATTTCTTAAATTTTGTGTGAAATTGGTCACATTACCAATTTCTGATTACTTTACTGGGTAGTTGAAATAATTGAATGGGTGGTTTCTTGCACTCAGTCGATAAAATGGAAGGCATACTAGTGAAATAGCTAACAATTTGCTCGACTGGAACAATGTAATTGGCCTAAAATCGAACTCAAAGCGGGCGAAATCGCCGATGAGCAAGTAATGCTGACACAGCAAAATTTACTCATCGGTTTTCCATCAAATTTTGTACTTCTTGTTTTATTGCTTTCAGAAAAAGATTCTTTACCAGTTCATAAGAAAAAATAACTTTTTTTTTTTTAGATTTCCGATCCTGAGAGCAAGTCTGAGAGCAGGGGTCCTGACCCTGAGAGAAAGTTTCAGAGCAGGGGTCCTGACCCTGAAAGAGGTTAATGAAATTTTAAAGCTCATTGAAATGAACAACTCCTCAATGCAAAAATTAAGCACAATAACTGAAATTAGTCAAATTATTTTTTAAACCAACAATCTTTGAGATTAACATTCAATTCTAAAATAGGTACAAGCCCGTTGTAAATGGTAATTATTAGCACTTGGTATAAGTTGAGCTGTATGAGTTACAAACCACTAGAACAGTTTCCTTATTTCAGTGCTTTTAACATGGAAAACTAATATCATTGTTAATTGTCTGCCATCATTATCATTTTTCAGTTTTTTAACAACTTCCTATGTTTTGTTTTTAACACACCAGCCATCTCCCACTGAGGTAGGATGACCTAAAGAAAGAAGAAACTCTTTCACCATCATTCACTCCATCATTGTCTTGCCAGAGGCACACCAATACTACATTTCAGATGCTCCTCTAAATTGTAAATATCCCCACCCCCTCCTTCAAAGTGCAGGCACTGTACTTCCCATCTCCAGGACTCAAGTCCAGCTAACTAGTTTCTCTGAATTCTTTCATATATGTGAGGAAGGTAACATATATGAAATAATTCATATATGTTACTTTGTCAAGTCTCAAAAATCATTTGCCTCCACTCACTACTCTCTGACTCAACAGGGATAATCAATGATGGCAAAAGTGTTTCTTCTTTTTTGGGTCACCCTACCTCAGTGGGAGATGGCCAGTGCATTAAAAAAAAAGAAAAAAGGATGGGGGGTTGAAATGAGTGTGTAACAATGCCTTCCTCTACCATGGTCTGTGGGTTACTGAGAGAGTGCAGCACTACTATGTCACATTTATCAGAGTTGGGTGATGCCAGATGTGCCACTATTTCTAATTCATTTTCTTTACATGGCTGGAAATAAGAAAATATTTTGTTACTCAACTGCCATAATTTTTTTATTTTGCATTTCTTGGAAAAGATTTTTATTGCAGAGACTGTTTGGTACTTATTAAAACCAAATACATAACACACAAGTGGAGGGAAAAATAAATTAATCATAAACAGAGTCATTACCTTAAGGCCATATACTACAAGGCGGTGATTTGGTGTCTCACGCTGGTTTGGGTCATGGCTGGCTCCTGAAGGTGTTGGGGTTAAAGTTTCTCGCATATAAGCCACTTTACTCACATTCAAGAAATAGAATTTTTCAACTGGCTGAGATAACGGTTCCTGAAATTAAAAAAGAAAGTATAAATTTTGAGTTCATCATCAAGTATTTACAATTAATAAATGATTGTTAAGTTTGTATCACATGAAAACTTTCTTCAGAAAATAAAGAAGAGCAAGAAGGACAGCTTAGTTTATAAAATGTACTAAGAAAAAAGATTTTCTACTAAAACACAAGGAAATGAACACGTAAATAGAATAATTTCCAAAAGTTCTTTCAAAATCAAAAATTAAGAAATGAAGCTCTTCACTATTACAATATAAACCAAAAAATACCTGTTGTTCTTCATTTGGGAAGCATGTGTAGTCTTTCAGGACACTCTGCAGCCGAATTTGAGCATGACAGAGCTCTGTGTTTAGAAAAACAATACCCCAACAGCTACGTGGTCGATGTCGAAGTCCATCATTAACTGGTATTAATGATAAGTTGTGCTCTGAAAAAAAGTTAGAGAAAGTAAATTGCAAGCTCTTCTATCAAAATAACAACAGATATAAAATTTTGTAAAAGATGAAAGGTAATTTTTTATTTTTAGAAAAATATATTGAACACTTCAGCGAGTTCCAACCTCTGGAATTTTTAATTACTGGAGAGGCATTGTAACTGCTACATTCAGCATTAACATACTCTTGATAAATATTCAAGTTGAAAATCTTTATAATTGTGTCATATACAAGATCTACCCCTAAAATAATGATCAACTGGTTGTAGCTGGTGGTATTTAGTTTTGACTTCTGGCTCTATATCTTAATTACTCATGAATCTCTAAATTCTTGGTTTCGTAGGGCAATACTTGTTCCTTAAACTGTGTATGGAATCAACCTTCAGTACCACTTCATTCATGTCATTCTGCTTACAAGCCATCATCAGACTGAAGAAGTACTACATCCTTCAGTCACTAACACATTTGTGCCTTTAGCTTCCATCTATGCTCTCTTGCCCAAGGTTCATTCAATTCAAGTAATCCCTCTCTCTCTGCCTCATCAAGTCATTGAGTATCTTATACATGGACTAGGTTGATTTGCCCTAATTCTCCCATCCTTTAGTGCTCTAAGGTAAACTTAATTTAGTATTTCCTCACTAGTCTTTGAGACCAGTCATATAGTGAGTCTGTGCACTTCTTCAACTTCTGAACATGCTTATACTGTAACTTTATGACAGGTATGACATATGTTGTTATACCTGCTATAGCCATTCATAAGTTGGCCAGATACACAGAGAAAGCACCTCCAGTGATATATGTATCTGAAACTATGCTTAACTTTAGGTCCCTTGTTTTGTATTTGATTTGTAGCTTCTGTCCCACTAAACTATGCTGCCCTGGTATTCTTTCTCCTTTCCTGATATTCATGAATCTGAACACTTGATGATAAGATGTTAAGCAAAAAAAATCCCTGTGTTTTAGGTTAGAAAACTGACAGCCTACAAGAAATCACTGTATTCAGCCTGTTGATTATCTCAGCTTCTCCACAATAATTTTAAATACAGTAGACTGTCGGCACAATTTTATGTAACAAGTCATATAATTTGTAGGAAGGAAAAAAAATTCTCTTTTGCTGAAGCAGCCGCCTTGTTTTGGAGCAGCTGGGGAGCCCTCCCGCCATCCCCTACCACTACCTGACACCACCCCACCATCCCAGCGTTTGTAAGTCATACATGTCTGGTCTTTCTCTGCTACAAGGCAGCTGTGTTGTGAATTGTGCTATGATATTTTAATTACTATATCTTGTATCTGCCAAGCAATCATGACCCTCAGTAGCCATACCAGTGTTGCTGAAAGTGGCACGAAGAGGTATATGCACTTAAGTCTTAGAATTAACAAAGAAACAAAGATATTAGACAAGAGATAACCTGTAGCCATAATGAAGTGCTACTTTGTAAGCAGAAAAAGAAGTAAACATGAGTTTGTGAGACTGACTGAATGACTGACTGATTTACTGAATGACTGACTGACTGAACTGACTTACTGAGTGACTTATTAGTGACTTGACTGACTTACTGAGTGACCTGACTGACTTACTGAATGACCTGCCTAACTTACTGAATGACTTGACTGACTTACTGAGTGCCTTGATGGACTTACTGAATGACTTGACTGACTTACTGAGTGACTGAGTGACTTGACTGACTTACTGAGTGACTTGACTGACTTACTGAATTACTTGACTAACTTACTGAGTGACTTGACTGACTTACTGAGTGACTTGACTGACTTACTGAATTACTTGACTAACTTACTGAGTGACTTGACTGACTTACTGAGTGACATGACTAAATGACTTGACTGACTTACTGAGTGACTTGACTGACTTACTGAGTTACTTGACTGACTTACAGAATGACTTGACTGACTTAATGAGTGATTTAACTGACTTACTGAATGACTTGACTGACTTACTGAGTGACTTGACTGACTTACTGAATAACTTGATGGGCTTATTGAGTGACTTGACTAACTTACTGAGTGACTTGACTGACTCACTTACTGAATGACTTGACTGACTGACTGAATGACAAAGTTAGACACTCCAGTACAACCATCAACTTCAATACCAGAACCTCTACCATAATCGCATCTGCTAGAAAAATGACAGGATGGATAATGAGAACCTTCAAAACTAGGGAGGCCAAGCCCATGATGACACTCTTCAGGTCACTTGTTCTATCTAGGCTGGAATATTGCTGCACACTAACAGCACCTTTCAAGGCAGGTGAAATTGCCGACCTAGAAAATGTACAGAGAACTTTCACGGCGCGCATAACGGAGATAAAACACCTCAATTATTGGGAGCGCTTGAGGTTCCTAAACCTGTATTCCCTGGAACGCAGGAGGGAGAGATACATGATTATATACACCTGGAAAATCCTAGAGGGACTAGTACCGAACTTGCACACGAAAATCACTCACTACGAAAGCAAAAGACTTGGCAGACGATGCACCATCCCCCCAATGAAAAGCAGGGGTGTCACTAGCACGTTAAGAGACCATACAATAAGTGTCAGGGGCCCGAGACTGTTCAACTGCCTCCCAGCACACATAAGGGGGATTACCAACAGACCCCTGGCAGTCTTCAAGCTGGCACTGGACAAGCACCTAAAGTCAGTTCCGGATCAGCCGGGCTGTGGCTCGTACGTCGGTTTGCGTGCAGCCAGCAGCAACAGCCTGGTTGATCAGGCTCTGATCCACCAGGAGGCCTGGTCACAGACCGGGCCGCGGGGGCGTTGACCCCCGGAACTCTCTCCAGGTCTCTCCCGGTAATCCACTTCAGCCCAGTAGGACCACAACATAACTCTCCACTCTCTTCACAATCATCCACAAACACCACCACCCAAAATTCAAGGTAAGAAATACTATTATTTCTGTTACATTTGTAGTCTTAAGCAGTAAGAACAACATAATACATCACAACAATGAACTACAACTACATATTCACTTTTATTTTTGTAAGATGTGGAGGCCTAAAAAAAAGTTGTTTGGCTTTTTGGGGGCTCCCAGGGACGTAACCCTATTTTTCAGCTAGCAATAAAATCGGATATCGATGCTTCTTTGCGTAAAAATATTGGCTTGGCCAACGATGAAGAACTCGGTTAGGGTTATTCGTCCCGAACGCGTCCACCTGTCCGTCCGATGTGAGCGCCTCAGCAGCCCTGCCTTCAGCTAGTCTGCCATTGTTTACAAGCAGGGTGGACGGTTCCACGCATACATTTGATATGTTTTGTATTATTCCATTGTTTTTAGTGATTGTAACTGTTAAATAAGCCACCATGGGCCCAAAGACAGCTTCTAGTGCCAACCCTGTGGTAAAAAGGGTGAGAAATACTATTGTACCATGGTCAGCTGCTGCTGAACCACCGTCAGCTGCTGCTGTCCCACGGTCAGATGCTGCTACTGCACCACAGTAGAAGATGTGGAGAGACTGTTGTTGGTGTGGCTTAACGAGAAACAATTACCGAGAAACAATTAACCCCACAGGGTTAGCCACCCAGGATAACTCAAGAAAGTAGCGCGTCATTGAGGACTGTTTAATTTATTTCCAGTGGGGTCCTTAACCCTTTGACTGTATCGGTCATATATATATGTCTTACGAGCCACCGTTTTTGACGTATATATACAGTGGAACCTCAAATATCGAACTTTCTTCGGTCCAGAAGGCTGTTCGAGTGCTTTTACCGAATGAATTTATTCCCATCAGGAATAATGTAAATTAGATTAGTCCATTCCAGACCCTCAAAAATACACTTATAAAAGCACTTACAAAAATACACTTACATAATTGGTCGTGTTGGGAGCAGTTCGATTTTTGAGGTTCCACTGTACTCATAAATTCTAGCGGCTTCAAATCAAGCAGGAGAAAGCTGGTAGGCCCACATGTGAGAGAATGGGTCTGTGTGGTCAGTGTGCACCATATAAAAAAATCCTGCAGCATGCAGTGCATAATGAGAAAAAAAAAAACTGTTTTTTTAATTAAAACACCGACTTTGTGGTCTATTTTCTTATAGTATTCATGGTTGTATTCTCGTTTTCTTGGTCTCATTTGATAGAAGGGAAAGCATATTATAGAAATAGAGGTGATTTTGATTGGTTTTACTATGAAAAGAACCTTGAAATGGAGCTCAAAGTAGGGGAAATGTTTGATTTTTGCCAATGTTCAAAAGTAAACAAATAATGTCATTGTTCAATAAATGTCCAACTAGCCATTCTAATATGCAGTCATGAATGGGTTGGCATTATTTATACAATTATTACAATATTGCAGTAGTCTGCATAACAGTAAATCTTCTATTTTTGTTTGAATCAAAATTCAAAATAGAAAGCAAGAATAACATCAGAGGGGCCTGGAGACATGACTGATGAACAAAGAAAATGTTATTTTAGAGCCAGGAATGTCTGCATTGTTCATTCTGGATCCTATTTTGAAATTGGCATAATTTTTAATTTTCGTGAAATTGGCCAAATTGCCAATTTCTGACCACTTTATTGGGTAGTTGAAATTGGTAAATGGGCGGTTTCTTGTACTCAATCGATAAAACAAATGGAGTTCTAAAGAAATAGTTATAAGTTTGGTCGACTGGAACAATGGAATTAGCCAAAAATAGGGCTCAAAGTGAGGGGAATCGCCGACTTCTTAATATCGCTGAGGTCGCTAACTTCGCGAGAGCGTATTTCCATAAGTTTTCCATCAAATTTCGTACTTTTGGTGTCATTACCATCACGAAAAGATTCATTTCATAAGAAAAAATAATTTTTTTTTTTAAATTTTTGTGACACCAGGAGACACCTCAGGATTTGGGGTTGCGACAGTCAAGGGGTTAATCTCGTCGCCCAGGATGCGACCCACACCAGTCGATTAACCCTTAAATGGTCCAAACGTATATATACGTTTTTTCAACATCTGAAAGTATGTAAAAAAATGTAGATCTTCTTTTTTGTTTTACATTTGAAAATGTGTAAAAAAACTTTTATCTACATTGATCTAATATTACATAATAAACAATATAAATAACATAAAACATGTTAAATATTCCAGAATGAATAATATTTGGCATAATACCGAGCAATTCGACGGAGGTATGAAGAGGATACAAGATACAAGTACCATTCTCCTATCCCTGTCTTGGGGTTTATATTAGAGAAAACGGAGTGTAGCACATGGCTGTGATATACACTTGTACTGCACCATAAACCTGAAACAAAAAGGTTATTTTCTCTATATAGATTATCACACATAGCAGCATGTGTGTAGAGAACCTAGGATAACCCAAAAAAGTCAGACAACGTGGGTTATTTCTAGTACCTGGCTTGGGTTAGCCATATATGATTTTTGGTAAATATTCGATTCCCAGCCAGGGTAGAAACACAGGGAGTTTCTTTACAAGTGTTGTCTATGTTCACCCATCAGTAAATGGGTACCTGGGTGTTAGTCGTCTGGTGTGGGTGTTATCCTGGGACACTGACCTAATTTGCTTGAAATATTCAGCATAACAAGTGGCTTTCTATATAGTAGTACAGTGGACCCCCGCATAACGATGGCATCGCATAGCGATTTTTCCGCATAACGATTACTTTTATCGCAAAATTTTTGCCCCGCATACCGATTAAAAACCCGCATACCGATTTTCGTCCGAGACGCGTCCAATGTGCCCTCACATGTGCCGGCCGTCCCATTGTTTACCAGCCAGCCTCCGCGGTAACATCCAAGCATACACTCGGAATATTTCGTATTATTACAGTGTTTTCGGTGGTGTTTCTGGAAAATAAGTGACCATGGGCCCCAAGAAAGCTTCTAGTGCCAACCCTGTGGTAAAAAGGGTGAGAATTAGTATGGAAATTAAGAAAGATTTTGAAGGGTTTGGGGCTAACCCTGAGAAGCCTATGCCAGTTGTGGAATCCATTGTGCCTACTTCAAAGATTAAGGAAATGTGTGCAGAGTGGTTTGAACTGCAAACCTTTATAGATGAAAATCACCCTGACACAGCTGTTGCAAGCCGTGCTTGTGACTATTTCAATGACAATGTTATGGCCCATTTTAGGAAAGTCTTGAAGAAACGGGAGGTACAGAGCTCTATGGACAGATTTGTTGTGCGACAGAGGTCCAGTGACTCTGAAGCTGGTCCTAGTGGCATTAAAAGAAGAAGGGAAGTAACCCCAGAAAAGGACTTGCTACCTCAAGTCCTAATGGAAGGGGATTCCCCTTCTAAACAGTAAGAAGATAATGCTCTCCCCTCCTCCCATCCCATCAATCATCACCAGATCTTCAATAAAAGTAAGTGTCATGTAATTGTGCATGCCTTTTTCAGTTTGTGTGTATTAAAATTAACATTTCATGTGGTAAAAAAAAATTTTTTTCATACTTTTGGGCGTCTTGCACGGATTAATTTTATTTCCATTATTTCTTATGGGGAAAATTAATTCGCATAACGATTATTTCGCATAACGATGAGCCCTCTTGCACGGATTAAAATCGTTAACCGGGGGTCCACTGTATGTCACTGATGTCACCTCTGTCTGTATCCCATGCACATGTACGTGAAGTAAATTATTATTATTATTATTTTTTTTTTCAACAAGTAGGCCGTCTTCCACCGAGGCAGGGTGACCCAAAAAAGAAAGAAAATCCCCAAAAAGAAAATACTTTCATCATCATTCAACACTTTCACCACACTCGCATATTATCACTGTTTTTGCAGAGGTGCTCGGAATACAACAGTTTAGAAGCATACACATATAAAGATACACAACATATCCCTCCAAACTGCCAATATCCCAAACCCCTCCTTTAAAGTGCAGGCATTGTACTTCCCATTTCCTGGACTCAAGTCCGACTATATGAAAATAGCCGGTTTCCCTGAATCCCTTCATTAAATATTACCCTGCTCACACTCCAACAGATCGTCAGGTCCCAAGTACTATTCGTCTCCATTCACTCCTATCTAACACGCTCACGCACGCTTGCTGGAAGTCGAAGCCCCTTGCCCACAAAACCTCCTTTACCCCCTCTCTCCAACCCTTTCGAGGACGGCCCCTACCCCGCCTTCCTTCCCCTATAGATTTATATGCTTTCCATGTCATTCTACTTTGATCCATTCTCTCTAAATGACCAAACCACCTCAACAACCCCTCTTCTGCCCTCTGACTAATACTTTTATTAACTCCACACCTTTTCCTAATTTCCACACTCCGAATTTTCTGCATAATATTTACACCACACATTGCCCTTAAACAGGACATCTCCACTGCCTCCAACCGTCTCCTCGCTGCTGCATTTACCACCCAAGCTTCACACCCATATAAGAGTGTTGGTACTACTATACTTTCATACATTCCCTTCTTTGCCTCCATAGATAACATTTTTTGACTCCACATATACCTCAACGCACCACTCACCTTTTTTCCCTCATCAATTCTATGATTAACCTCATCCTTCATAAATCCATCCGCCAACATGTCAACTCCCAAGTATCTGAAAACATTCACTTCTTCCATACTCCTCCTCCCCAATTTGATATCCAATTTTTCTTTATCTAAATCATTTGATACCCTCATCACCTTACTCTTTTCTATGTTCACTTTCAACTTTCTACCTTTACACACATTCTCAAACTCATCCACTAACCTTTGCAATTTTTCTTTAGAATCTCCCATAAGCACAGTATCATCAGCATAAAGTAACTGTGTCAATTCCCATTTCGAATTTGATTCCCCAAAATTTAATCCCACCCCTCTCCCGAACACCCTAGCATTTACTTCCTTTACAACCCCATCTATAAATATATTAAACAACCATGGTGACATTACACATCCCTGTCTAAGACCTACTTTTACCAGGAAGTAGTCTCCCTCTCTTCTACACACCCTAACCTGAACCTCACTATCCTCGTAAAAACTCTTTACAGCATTTAATAACTTACCACCTATTCCATATACTTGCAACATCTGCCACATTGCTCCTCTATCCACTCTATCATATGCCTTTTCTAAATCCATAAATGCAATAAAAACTTCCCTACCTTTATCTAAATACTGTTCACATATATGCTTCAATGTAAACACTTGATCTACACATCCCCTACCCACTCTGAAACCTCCTTGCTCATCCGCAATCCTACATTTTGTCTTACCTCTAATTCTTTCAATTATAACCCTACCGTACACTTTTCCTGTTATACTCAGTAAACTTATTCCTCTATAATTTTTACAGTCTCTTTTGTCCCCTTTCCCTTTATATAAAGGGACTATACATGCTCTCCGCCAATCCCTAGGTACCTTCCCCTCTTTCATACATTCATTAAACAAAAGTACCAACCACTCCAACACTCTATCCCCCCCTGCTTTTAACATTTCTGTCATGATCCCATCAGTTCCAGCTGCTTTACCCCCTTTCATTCTACGTAATGCCTCACGTACCTCCCCCACACTTACATTCTGCTCTTCTTCACTCTTAAAAGATGGTATACCTCCCTGACCAGTGCATGAAATTACTGCCTCTCTTTCTTCCTTAACATTTAAAAGTTTCTCAAAATATTCTCACCATCTACCTAATACCTCCATCTCCCCGTCTACTAACTCCCCTACTCAGTTTTTAACTGACAAATCCATACTTTCCCTAGGCTTTCTTAACTTGTTTAACTCACTCCAAAATTTTTTCTTATTTTCATTAAAATTTCTTGACAGTGCCTCTCCCACTCTATCATCTGCTCTCCTTTTGCACTCTCTCACCACTCTCTTTACCTTTCTTTTACTCTCCATATACTCTGCTCTTCTTATAACACTTCTGCTTTGTAAAAACCTCTCATAAGCTACCTTTTTCTCTTTTATCATACCCTTTACTTCATCATTCCACCAATCACTCCTCTTTCCTCTTGCCCCCACCCTCCTATAACCACAAACTTCTGCCCCACATTCTAATACTGCATTTTTAAAACTATTCCAACCCTCTTCAACCCCCCCCACTACTCATCTTTGCACTAGCCCACCTTTCTGCCAATAGTCGCTTATATCTCACCCGAACTTCCTCCTCCCTTAGTTTATACACTTTCACCTCCCTTAGTTTATACACTTTCACCTCCCTCTTACTTGTTGTTGCCACCTTCCTCTTTTCCCATCTACCTCTTACTCTAACTGTAGCTACAACTAAATAATGATCCGATATATCAGTTGCCCCTCTATAAACATGTACATCCTGGAGCCTACCCATCAACTTTTTATCCACCAATACATAATCTAATAAACTACTTTCATTACGTGCTACATCATACCTTGTATGTTTATTTATCCTCTTTTTCATAAAATATGTATTACTTATTACCAAATCTCTTTCTAAACATAGCTCAATTAAAGGCTCCCCATTTACATTTACCCCTGGCACCCCAAATTTACCTACTACTCCCTCCATAACATTTTTACCCACTTTAGCATTGAAATCCCCAACCACCATTACTCTCACACTTGATTCAAAACTCCCCACGCATTCACTCAACATTTCCCAAAATCTCTCTCTCCTCTACACTTCTCTCTTCTCCAGGTGCATACACGCTTATTATAACCCACTTTTCACATCCAATCTTTATTTTACTCCACATAATCCTTGAATTAATACATTTATATTCCCTCTTTTCCTGCCATAGCTTATCCTTCAACATTATTGCTACTCCTTCTTTAGCTCTAACTCTATTTGAAACCCCTGACCTAATCCCATTTACTCCTCTCCATTGAAACTCTCCCACCCCCTTCAGCTTTGTTTCACTTAAAGCCAGGACATCCAGCTTCTTCTCATTCATAACATTATTATTATTTTTATTATTGTTATTTTCTCATTTGTTTGTTGGGTTATCTTATTGAAACTTGGGCAATGTATGATGGAAAGATACTTCTTAATGTACACCAAAAATGAAAGAAATCAGACCATAAATAGCGGAGTTCACTTCTCAGCTATTAGCGGCCGCTTAGCGGTATATTTTTGTATGGTTTCTATGGTTATATAGACAGTGATGGAGTGAATGATGGTGAAAGTTTTTCTTTTTCGGGCCACCCTGCCTTGGTGGGAATCAGCCAGTGTGATAATAAATAATAATAAAAATAATTCTCGTTTTTTCGGTCTCATTTGATAGAATGGAAGATATGTTACAGAAATAGATATGATTTTGATTGCTTTTATGACGAAAAGTACCTTGAAATTGCACTCACAGTAGGAGAAAAGTTTTATTCTTTAGCGATGCTCAAGTAAACAAATGACATCACCGTCCAATACCTGTCAGCCTGCCAGTCCAAATTCCAATACGCAGTCAAGAATGGGTTGATATTATTTATACAATTACAATAATGCACTAGTCGGCATAACAACTAATCTTCTATTTTTTTGTGTGAATAAAAATTCCAAATGGTATGCAAGAGTAATATAAAAGGGCCTGGAGCCATGACTAATGAACAAAGAAAATGTTATTTTAGTGCCAGGAATGTCTGCATTGTCTATTCTGGACCCTATTTTGAAATTGGCATCTGTGAAATTGGCCAAATTGCCAATTTCTGACCACTTTATTGGGTAGTTGAAATAGGTGAATGGGCAGTTTCTTGTACTCAGTCGACAGACTAGAAGTAAGTTTATTCAGGTATACACAAATACAGTTACATAGATTATCATACATAGCAGTGTATGTATAGAGAACCTAGGATAACCCAAAAAAAAGTCAAACAAAGTGACTTATTTCCAGTAACTGGCTTGGGTTTGCCATGATTTTTGGTAAATATTGTTTTTTTCTCAGTTGTTTGTTGGGCTATATCACTGAAACTTGGGCAATGTATGCTGGAAAGATGCTTCTTAATGTACACCAAAAATAAAAAAGACGGACGATAAATAAGGGAGTTCACTTCTCAGTCATTAACCGCCTCTTTGTGGTATATTTTCGTATGGTTTTTATGGTTCTATTCTCATTTTTTTGGTCTCATTTGATAGAATGGAAGAAATGTTACAGAAATAGACATGATTTTGATTGCTTTCATGATGAAAAGTACCTTGAAATTGAGCTCAAAATAGTGGAAATGTTCAATTTTTGCTGATGTTCAATGAACTTTGTGTAAATCAAGTTGGTTAATTTTATTAAGTGTATTCTAACCTAACCACTCTGTAATCCGGCAAACTCAGTAATCCGGCACACTACAGGTCCCAATGATGCCGGATTTGTGATGGAGGACCTGTACTACTAAAAAATAATTATAATAATACGTACGTACTACTACTACTACTACTACTACTACTAATAATAATAATAATAATAATAATAATAATATAACAATAATAATAATAATGCAATATAATAATAATAATAATAATAATGACATTTTCAGACATTTTTCGTAATTTTTTTTTTCATATTTTTGTGCCAAATGCTTCAAAATGCAAATTGGTAACTCTCTGGGTGGCTGTAGGTACAGCTGCTAGACCAAGCTATCTCAAATTTCTTACACAATCCCTTGCCTGAAGAGACAGTATTCACGTACAGTGGAACCTCTACTTGCGAGTGTGTCCACGTGCGAGTTTTTCCAAATACAGTGGACCCCCGCATAACGATATTAATCCGTTCCTAAGAGCTTGTTGTTATGCGAAATTATCATTATGCGAATGAATTTTCCCCATAAGAAATAATGGAAATCAAATTAATCCGTGCAAGACACCCAAAAGTATGAAAAAAAAATTGTTACCACATGAAATATACATTTTCCTGGTAGGTAAGACACATAGGCAACAATTAGGCAACTTTATTCCGAAACGTTTCGCCTACACAGTAGGCTTCTTCAGTCGAATACAGAAAGTAGGCAGGAACAGTAGAGATGTGAAGACGATGTAATCAGTCCATCACCCTTGAAGTCGTAGAATTTGAGGTTGTCAGTCCCTCAGCCTGGAGAAGTTCAGTTCCATAGTCAGGAACTATCTGAAGATCAAGCAACAGTGCGGAGACTTAAATACTGTCGGAAGGAGAGGTGCAGAGTAGTAGTAGTAGTGAGAATGTAGCCACTGAGAGGTCAGGTCCCTCTCAGATCCAACAGTTCTCACTTGAAAGGGTTGTCCAAGGTGTTTTCTGTACCAAGAGGCCAAGTGTTGCAGTGTCTGACAATATGAACATCAAAATGGTATACAATACCGACAGGTTGGTAGGTAAGACACATAGGCAACAATTAGGCAACTTTATTCAGAAACGTTTCGCCTACACAGTAGGCTTCTTCAGTCGAATACAGAAAGTAGGCAGGAACAGTAGAGATGTGAAGACGATGTAATCAGTCCATCACCCTTGAAGTCGTAGAATTTGAGGTTGTCAGTCCCTCAGCCTGGAGAAGTTCAGTTCCAAAGTCAGATAGTTCCTGACTATGGAACTGAACTGCTCCAGGCTGAGGGACTGACAACCTCAAATTCTATGACTTCAAGGGTGATGGACTGATTACATCGTCTTCACATCTCTACTGTTCCTGCCTACTTTCTGTATTCGACTGAAGAAGCCTACTGTGTAGGCGAAACGTTTCGGAATAAAGTTGCCTAATTGTTGCCTATGTGTCTTACCTACCAACCTGTCGGTATTGTATACCATTTTGATGTTCATACATTTTCCTACACACAAAGAGAAGGATACATGCACAATAGTAGAGTAGTACATGCACAATATATATTGTGCATGTACTACTCTACTAAATGAAGAATAAATGACACTTACCTTTATTGAAGATGCAGCAATGACTGATGAGACACTGCGTCCTGGGAATGCCTTTTCCTCCTGAGTACTGTAGGTCCTGTTTGGCATTTTCTTCCAGAACAGGCCTTATCACACTGTGTATGCCACTACGATTCTTAAATCTCTCAAACCAACCTTTGCTGGCTTTAAATTCACCAATATGAGCACTAGTTCCAGGCATTTTTCCCTGTTCACCTGGGTGTCAGTCGACTGGTGTGGGTTGCATCCTCGGAGACAAGATTAAGGACCCCAATGGAAATAAGTTAGACAGTCTTCGATGACACTGACTTTTTTGGGTTATCCTGGGTGGCTAACCCTCTGGGGTTAATTGTTTCTTGGTATTCTCAATAAGCCACACCAACAATGGTGCTACAGCAGCAGCAGCAGCAGCAGCAGCAGCAGCTGACAGTGCTACAGCAGCAGCTGACAGTGCTACAGCAGCAGCAGACGGTGCTACAGCAGCAGCAGATGGTACTACAGCAGCAGCAGCAGCAGCAGCAGCTGACAGTGCTACAGCAGCAGCAGCTGACAGTGCTACAGCAGCAGCTGACAGTGCTACAGTAGTAGCAGATGGTGCTACAGCAGCAGCAGATGGTACTACAGCAGCAGCAGCAGCTGACGGTGCTACAGCAGCAGCAGCAGCTGACAGTGCTACAGCAGCAGCAGCATCAGCAGTTGACCATGGTACCACAGTATTTCGATAATATTTCTCACCCTTTTTACCACAGGGTTGGCACTAGAAGCTTTCTTGGGGCCCATGGTCACTTATTTTGCAGATAAAATCACCAAAAACGCTGTAATAATATGAAATGTTCCGACTGTATGCTTGGATGTTACCGCGGAGGCTGGCTTGTAAACAATGCCACCGACGGAACATGTGAGGCTGGCTCAGGCCTCACATAGACGCGTCTCGGACGAATAGCGTTGAGCGAGTTTTTTAGCGCTATGCGAGGCAAAATTTTAGTGATAAAATGTATCGGTATGCGGATTTAACGTTATGTGATGCCAACGGTATGCGGGGGTCCACTGTACGAGCAGTCAATGGGTCGAATTTTTGCTTCCATACGCAAGCAAAATTTCCACAAGTGAGCAGACCTCAAGGCAGGTTCCTTGACACTGGTAAGGGGCTCTTGCTTTTGATCTCGGGAATTGTATCTCATTTGTTTGTTGGACTATCTTATTGAAATTTGGGCAATGTATGATGGAAAGATGCTTCTTAACGTACACCAAAAATGAAAGAAATCTAAGCATAAATAATGGAGTTCACTTCTCAGCAATTAGCCACCCCTTAGTGGTAATTTTGAATGGTTTTTATGGTTGTATTCTCGTTTTTTTGGTCTCATTTGATAGAATGGAAGATATATTACAGAAATAGATATGATTTTGATTGCTTTCATGATGAAAAGTGCCTTGAAATTGAGCTCAACCTAGGAAAAATGGTCCACTGCTTAGCTGTTTCAGAGTAAACAAATGATGTCACTGTCCATTCCAATATGCAGTCGTGAATGGGTTGACATATTTATACAATTATTGCAATAAGGAATAACAGTAAATCTAGAGTATATATCGTGTTTCTATGTTATTTATATTGTCTGTTATGTCATATTAGATGAACTGTGTTATATAAATAAGCTGTATAGATGATATTAGCGAAATTATTCATGAAGTATTTTGTCCGGTCTCCAGACAAACTCTCCTCCACCTCCGACACCGCCTATACCACTACATGAATGACATATTTTTTTCATTCTAGAGTATATATCATGTTTCTATGTTATTCATATTGTTTGTTATGTCATGCTAGATGAACGGTGATAGATAAATAAGCCGTATAGATGATATAAGCGAAATTATTTATGAAGTATTTTGCCCGGTGTCCAGACAAACTCTCGTCCACCGCCGGCACTGCCCATACCACTACATGAATGACATATTTTATTCATTTTAGAGTATATATCAGGTTTCTATGTTATTTATATTGTTTATTATGTCATATTAGATGAAGTGAGATAGATAAATAAGCAGTCGAGTTGATATTAGCGAAATTATTGAAGTACAGAATTCTACTGGAACAGATTAACGATTTCAACTACCCAATAACATGGTCAGAAATTTGCAATTTGGCCAATTTCACGAAAATTAAAAAATACGACAATTTCAAAATAAGGTCCAGAATGAACAATGCAGACATTCCTGGCTCTAAAATAACATTTTCTTTGTTCATCAGTCATGTCTCCAGGTCCCTGTGATATTACTCTTGCTTTTTATTTTGAAATTTTATTCAAACAAAAAATAGAAGATTTACTGTTATTCAGACTACTGCAATACTGTAATAATTGTAAAAATTACATCAACCCATTCATGACTGCGTATTAGAATGGCTATTTGGACATTTATTGGAAAATGACATCATTTGTTTACTTTTGAACATCGGCAAAAAATCAAACATTTCCTGTACTTTGTGCTCCATTTCCAGGTTCTTTTTATAGTAAAATTAATCAAAATCACCTCCATTTCTATAATATAGTTTCCATTCTATCAAATGAGACCACGAAAACGAGAATACAACCACAAATACTATACGAAAATAGACCACAAAGTCGGCATTTTAATTAAAAAAAACGGTCGGAGTTTTTTTTTTCTCATTATGCACTGCGTGCTCCAGGATTTTTTTTATGTGGTGCACACTGACCACACAGACCCATTCTCTCACATGTGGGCCTACTAGCTTTCTCCTGCCTGATTTGAAGCCGCTAGAATTTATGAGTATATATACGTCAAACACGGTACCTCACAAACGTATATATACGGCCGCGACAGTCAAAGGGTTAATTGCATTTCAATTAATTTAAATGAGGAAAATTGACTCTGCAAATGAGCAAATCCAGTTGCGAGCAAGCTCATGGAACGGATTAAACTCGCAAGTAGAGGTTCCACTGTACAATCAGCAAGACGCAATTAGAAACTATGAAAAAAGCTAGAGAAACGAAGAAGGCAACAGCAGAGAGGCACTTCACCACCACCACCATAGTGATCACCTCTTCGCCTATATATACGTCTGTCTTGACCACACCTGTGGTTATATACGTGACAACCTCACCACTAATCATAGACAAACACAAGCTAGGTGTGGGGTTATGGACTTGGAAGATACTAGAGTGGGAGAGTAAATGGCGGATGCTGCCGACGTTGCCATTTCTCACCATATTATGGCCTATTTTATTCATACTAGAGTATATATCATATTTCTGTGTTATTAATATGTATTGTTTATTACGTCATATTAGATGAACTGTGATAGACAAATAAGCTGTGGAGTTGATATTAGCGTTATTTTGTTATGCGTCCTGAGAGGCTGGAACAGATTAACTGCATTTTAATTAATTTAAATGAGAAAACTGACTCAGCATACAAACAAATCAGGATATGAACAAGGTCACAGAATGGATTAAGTTTGTAAGATGAGGTTCCGATGTACAGTAAACTCTCTGTTTTAATGAACCCCCATTTAACAGACTTTGGAAATATGGAATAAAATCTGCTTGATCAATAGGTTTGGATAAAGTCATTTGGTCATGAAATTGTTCATCAGTTACAATCACGGCACATCAATCTTTTCTTTATCCACCACAACTGCCATTACTGGCCACCCGCTCCTCCTAGTTAGTCCATTAAAGAGAGGGTTTACCTTAATAACAAAAATTATATAATTCACACACTGACAGCTTTTATTTTTAAGCAATAAAACCTACAAATCATAAATAATTTGGTAATAAAACCCTCATTGAAACAATTCAATAATGAGTAGACCAGAGTTGGGTGCCATTCATTTATGTGCCCATGATTTTTACTGGAATTTAAATAGTGATGATATGCATGTGATTTCCTCATCACTGGTGATGTGCCAAAACACTGGTATTGGTATCAGGTAATTCTGATGGTACTGATATGGTATCATCCTAAAAGTGAGTATCAGCATCAGCAAAATTTTTGCTATCGTCCCATCCCTACTCATTACTGTATCACACAAATCATACTGTCTGAAATTTCCTCCACAAATAATACACACCTTAACCATCTCACATATGATCTTACTTATGATTCATGAGGAAAGCAATAACATAAAACAGCTGTCTTTTCTTTACAAAAATCTAAATACTTATACAACTAAACTAACCATGAAGACTAACCTGAGCTAAGGGAGAGCCGCTCCCCACTGAGGTGGAAACCTTTCTTAACACCAACAGACATCCAGTACCTCACATCAAATCTCTGCAGAGTTAAAACATTATAAACAAAAAAATGGTTACAAACATTTCACAGTATTTTTTTTCAACAAACCGGCCATATCTCACCAAGGCAGGGTGACTTAAAAAGAAAAACAGAAGTCTCTCTTTTTTAATTTAGTAATGTATACATAAGGGAGTTAGAAGATAAAGAATCAAATGTAAGGTGGGAGTTGTCACAGTTGCTTTTTGCTGATGACACTGTGCGCTTGGGAGATTCTAAAGAGAAGTTGCAGAGGCTGGTGGATGAATTTGGTAGGGTATGTAAAAGAAAATTAAAAGTGAATACAGGAAAGAGTAAGGTTATGAGGACAACAAAAAAATTAGGTGATGAAAGACTGGATATCAGATTGGAGGGAGAGAGTATGGAGGAGGTGAATGTATTCAGATATTTGGGAGTGGACATGTCAGCAGATGGGTCAATGAAAGATGAAGTGAATCATAGAACTGATGAGGGGAAAAGGGTGAGCGGTGCACTTAGGAGTCTGTGGAGACAAAGAACTTTGTCCTTGGAAGCAAAGAGGGGAATGTATGAGAGTATAGTTTTACCAACGCTTTTATATGGGTGTGAAGCATGGGTGATGAATGTTGCAGTGAGGAGAAGGCTGGAGGCAGTGGAGATGTCATGTCTGAGGGAAATGTGTGGTGTGAATATAATGCAGAGAATTTGTAGTTTGGAAGTTAGGAGGAGGTGTGGGATTGCCAAAACTGTTGTTAAGAGGGCTGAGGAAGGGTTGTTGAGGTGGTTCGGACATGTAAAGAGAATGGAACGAAACAGAATGATTTCAAGAGTGTATCAATCTGTAGTGAAGGGAAGGTGGGGTAGGGGTCGGCCTAGGAAAGATTGGAGGGAGGGGGTAAAGGAGGTTTTGTGTGCAAGGGGCTTGGACTTTCAGCAAGCATGTGTGAGCGTATTTGATAGGAGTGAATGGAGACGAATGGTTTTTAATACTTGACGTGCTGTTGAGTGTCAGCAAAGTAACAGCTATGAAGGGATTCAGGGAAACCGGCAGGCCGGACTTGAGTCCTGGATGGGAAGTATAGTGTCTGCACTCTGAAAAAGAGGTGTTAATGTTGCAGTTTTATAAACTGTAGTGTAAAGCATCCCTCTGGCAAGACAATGATGGAATGAATGATGGTGAAAATTTTTCTTTTTTGGGCCACCCAGCCTTGGTGGGAATAGGCCAATGTGTTAATAAAAAAATAAAAATACAGAAGGGGTTACTAACCCTTTGCTCCCAGCATTTTAGTTGCCTCTTATGACACGCATGGCTTATGTAGGAAGAATTCTTTTCCACTTCCCCATGGAGATCATAGTACTTTTTTTTTTTAACATATCAGCCGTTTCCCACCAAGACAGGGTGACCCAAAAAGAAAGAAAAACTTTCATCTTCATTCAACACTTTCACCATCATTCATATATAATCACTGTCTCTGCAGAAGCGCTCAAATACGACAGTTTAAATGTCACTCCAAACAGCCAATATCCCAAACCCCTCCATTAAATTGCAGGCATTGTACTTCCCACTTCCTGGGCTCAAGTCCAGCTAACTGGTTTCCCTGAATCCCTTCACAAAATATTACCCTGCTCATACTCCAACAGCTCATCAGGTCCCAAAAACCATTCATCTCCATTCACTCCTATCTAACATGCTAATGCATGCTTGCTGGAAGTCCAAGCCCCTCGCCCACAAAACCTCCCTTACCCTCCCCTCCAACTTTTTCTACGACGACCCCTACCCAGCTTTCCTTACCCTACAGATTTATATGCTCTCCAAGTCATTCTATAGTACTTATGGTTACTAAAAGTGAGTATCACTTTCACTAAAAGTGAGTATCACTTTTAGTGGGTATCACAGTACTTATGGTTCTATCCCATACAAACATGATACTATATTTAATACAATTCTGTTACATATCACTCTTACCTGGAAAGATATTGAGAGATGTATTGTGTTATAGTGCCGAGAGAGTTGAGGTTTACGAGCTTTAGTGTTCTTGAAAAGAGGGCCACGACGGGTGGGACGGGCAACCCCAGACAAAATAAACTTGAGATTTTCAAACCATCTACAAAAAAAGAGAAATTATGTTAATGCAGTACATTTGTTTATAAAAAAACGTGCTTTAATCGAAAAAATTAATTTAGTCAAGAAAAAATATTCCTAGTTTCTTATCTTAATACTAAATGTTCTTCAATTTACTCTCATTGAATTTCATTAAGTTACTTGAAATTTACTTAAAAATAATTAGAGTCACTCAACACAGACAAAAGCTTACTTAATTAATTAAAAATATTATTATACCGAGTCAATGAGTGTTTGAATGAATAAAAGTTCAAAAATTTGGAGATACCATAATATAACTTACTCACGGATGCTCGAGAAATACCTTAAATTTGTCTACTATAAATAACTCATGGATAATATAACTTGCTTAGTCAATAAAGTACATCTGACAGTCCCTTATAGACCAACAACATTTAAGATGCATCATTTTAATAATTATATGACTGAATTTATTATGTTAACAATTCATTAGTGTTGTAACTGAATCAATAAATGTTTGAGCCCAGTCCCTGGACCTATTATGGACCTCAATAATCTATTAACTTCTGTCCACAGGATGGATATGGGGCAATTACAGCCCCATATCCATCCCATATGGATACGAGGTGATTACTGCCCACAGTATGGGTACTGGGTGACTACTGCCCATAGGATGGATATGAGGTGTTCACTGACCACAGTATGGGTATAGGTTGACTTGGGTTGGATGAATTATAACTATAAACACTACTGTCAGTCTACATATTAATTTGAAAATCTTCTTTACTTAGAAAATGAGAAAGCTGATGATTCTGGCTTTCCTGGATTAATGAGGTATGACTGGTTATGAAGGATTTCTCATATATGACCCAACACCTGAAACCAAAACAATTTGTTGATAATACTGATTTCTTCTAAAGCTCTTAGAAAATAATAACTAAAATCGTGGCTCATCATATTTTAAGAAAAAGAGGATGAATTATAACCACTACTAGTCTACATATAGTCTTAGAAAATGAGAAAGCTGAACTCTGGTTATGAAGGATTTTCTCTCCTACTTTTTAGCTGTGTACTTTTTGCTGTGTTAACAAATGCCATCCCTTCAAAATTATGGGGTTACATTCCAAGAGGTCCCATTTAATTTGAACCTGTGAACAACACAAAATTAAGTCTATAAAAAAAATTTGCTTCAAATTTATATCTGCTTTGTTTGAGAGACCATACCTCTTTAATGTATCATTCTTATCTGCTTATTATTCAGCTTCATCAGAAATAATGATTGGAATACAAAGAGTTGGGCATAGAAAGCCACTGAGCAAAAAAAAAAATAAATTGGCTAATTGAATCTATTCACTGTTTGCCCATCAACAAATGTGTTGGATAACTAAATCCCTAATTAACAATTTCAGGGTTTCGGACGTACTAGTACGGCTTACACACCAGGGTTTTTGACATACTAGTATGCCTAAATTCTAGCGCCCTCAAATCTAGTGAGAGAAAGTTGGTAGGCCTACACATGAAAGAATGGGTCTATGTGGTCAGTGTGCGCAGTATAAAAAAAATCCTGCAGCAAACAGTGCGTAATGAGAAGAAAAAAACTGTGTTTTTGGTTTAAAACAGCGACTTTGCACTGTATTTTCGTATGGTATTTATTGTTGTATTCTAGTTTTCCTGGTCTCATTTTATAGAATGGAAGACATATTATAGAAATTGAGATGATTTTGACTGGTTTTACAATGAAAAGTACCTTAAAATTGAGCTCAAAGTAGCAGAAATCGATTTTTACCAAAGTTCAAAAGTAAACAAATCATACTAAGTGTCCAATACACGTCAACTGGTGAGTCTAATATTCTTTCACAAGTGCACCAATATTATTTATTCCATTTATGCACTAATGCAGTAGTCTGCATAACAGTAAATCTTCTATTTTTTGTGAGAATAAAAATTCAAAGTGGAAAGCAAAAGAATGTAAGAGGGGTGTGGGGACATGACTAATGAACAGAGGAAATCTTATTTTAGTGCCAGGAATGTCTTTCTTGTTTATTCTGGACCATATCTGGAAATTGGCATCTTTTGAAATTTGTGTGAAATTGGCAAAATTGCTAAATTCTGACCACTGTATTGGAAAGTTGAAATTGGTAAATGGATGGTTTCTTGTACTTATTCGATAGAAAAAATGGAGTTCTAGCGAAATAGTTATGATTTTTGTCAACTAGTACACTGGAATTGGCCGAAAATAGGGCTCAAAGTGGGCAAAATCGCCGATGCATAAACATTGTCGAGACCGCTAACTTCGCAAGAGCATAATTCCATAAGTTTTCCATCAAATTTCATACTTTTGGTGTTATTATGATCGGGAAAAGATTCTCTATCTTTTCATAAGAAAAAATATTTTTTTTTTTTTGAAATTTGGGCAACATTGAGAACAAGTCTGGGAGAGGGCCTGGGTACCCTGAAAGGGTTAAGGAAGCCCATAAATTTGGAGATATAACTTCATTGTTGAGTATGCCAGTTTATTCCTGAAGTAGTAGAAACATGACAATTTAAATAACTTTAACCAACTATCTAGACAAGACAACATTAAGAGCAAAGGCTAGATAATATTTACATTCTTGGGCAAAATGTAAAACCTATGGATGACATATAACAGTAATCAGGTTTGATCTAAGGAAGGGGAGGGCAACTCCAGTTCTCAACATGAAAGAAAGCCCCCCCCAAAAAAGGGGGGGGCAGGGCATGAATTACATATTTTACTAAGGCATATAAGTTACAGTAAAAGTGTAAAATCAGAATGTAAAATTCCTAGTAAATACACACAATCCTTGTCATCCCCAGTCAATGCACATAATCCTTATGAAAATCAGTAATTGCATCAATTTCTTGGTTTTGATCTTCATGTTTTTCATATTCGTATCAGAAAGAAAACTTGAGTAGTAAAACTTACATATTTCGTGACTACTACTTAATAATTTAGGTCTAATTTTGTTCAGAAGAGCATGATGAAAATATCCAATCCATCCTCCTAAAGCAAACATCAATTTCTTACATAATTCTAAGCTAATTTCTTGACACACATTAGCTAGATTAAGTTAGTATTGTGGTTACACACATTCACTGGAGATTTCAAGTAACTCTTGGTTTCACACATTTACTGTTGCAAATGTAAGTGAAGTTATAATCTTCTTGACTCATGAAGAATTCATCAAGACTACAGTGCTCATCACCTACTCCTAGACTGGAGGACTACTCAAATGTTGCCAAAGTGTCTCATTTATCAACATGTTAGTCTTCTAAACCATTCATTGAGACTCTTGACTCTTACCTGAGAGTACTTCCATAAAACAAGGCCTCAATGACTGGATTAACAATAGTATCGCCCTTCTTCATAGACTTGGTTTCAAGGACAATGTTCATGTTCAGGTGTTGTGAGCGAAATGCTCTGTATGAGTCATGCTCCTGCAAAGAGTGAATATTTGAAGAAACTGTTTTGTACTTTCTCTAAAACTTTGTTCCACCTGGGAATGACAGCCTTGTAAGAGGTGGTTTACTTGTGGCATACCTGTGACAAATTTACCTAGTTTACCAGTGAAATACCTGTGACCAGTTTGAAGGGTTCTTCTACCCTTGCAGCCCAGCTTGCTGCTAGACATCCTAGTAAACCAAATTGTTGTTGCCAGCAGCCTGCAGAACTAAATAAATCAAACAAAACAAAAAAAAATTTTTTACTTTTAATATATACAGTAGACCCTCATAATACACGGTAGTTATGTTCCTGAAATCCTGAAAAACTGGATATCAAATTGGGGAGGAGGAGTATGGACGAAATGAATGTTTTCAGATATTTGGGAGTTGACATATCGGAGGATGGATTTATGAAGGATGAGGTTAATTATAGAATTGATGAGGGAAAAAATGCGAGTGGTGCATTTAGGTATATGTGGAGACAAAAAACGTTATCTATGGAGGCAAAGGAGGGAATGTATGAAAGTATAGTAGTACTAACACTCCTATATGGGTACGAAGCTTGGGTTGTAAATGCTGCAGCGAGGAGGAGGTTGGAGGCAGTGGAGATGTCCTGTCTAAGGGCAATATATGGTGTAAATATTATGCAGAAAATTCGGAGTGTGGAAATTAGGAGAAGATGTGGAGTTAATAAAAGTATTAGTCAGTAGGCTGAAGAGGGGTTGTGGAGGTGGTTTGGTCATTTAGAGAGAATGGATCAAAGTAGAATGACATGGAGAGCATATAAATCTGTTGGGAAAGGAAGGCAGGGTAGGGGCCATCCTCGAAAAGGTTGGAAGGAAAGGGTAAAGGAGGTTTTGTGGGCGAGGGGCTTGAACTTCCAGCAAGTGTGCATGAGAATGTTTGATAGGAGTGAATGGAGATGAATGGTATCTGGGACATAATGAGCTGTTGGAGTGTAAGCAGGGTAATATTTAGTGAAAGGATTCAGGGAAACTGGTTATTTTTATAAGCCAGACTTGAGTCCTGGAAATGGGAAGTAACAATGCCTGCACTCTAAAGGAGGGGTTCGGGATATTGGCAGTTTGGAGGGATATGTTGTGTATCTTTATACGTACGTATATGCTTCTGAGCTGTTGTATCCTGGGCACCTCTGCAAAAACAGTGATTATGTATGAGTGAGGTGAAAGTGTTGAATGATGATGATAGTATTTTCTTTTTGTGAATTTTCTTTCTTTTTGGGTAACCCTGCCTCGGTGGGAGACGGCCGACTTGTAAAAAAAAAAAAGAAAAAAAAATTATTAAAAAAAAAGAAAAACTAAACTAAGCTAACTTGTAAAGAGAAATTAGACTCAACTTGAAATAACATATGTTGATAAATGAGCTGGGAAAAAAAATAAAAACAAACAGGAACTACTAATGTATAAGAATGAAAGCAAACTATATGCTAAGACAATATGTTAGAGTATCAAAACAGTATAAACAGTTCGTATTGCAAGAAAAATATTATGCATATGAATAAATTAAACAGAGTTCCACATAGGGAAATGTAATCAGCCTATTACAAAAAAGTAAAAGAAAACAAGACCAAACAAGAACTGGACTGAAGGAGGGTGCTGGAAATTAAATTACAAATGCAACAAGATACAAATAAATTGTGGTTGAGAGAAAGATTGAACTAAGTCTTTTATTCAAAGTTCTAAAAGAAAAATTGACATGAATGATAAAAACCAAAAACTAAAGAATGACCCTAAAATTATCGAAGTATAGGAGAGAATGTGGGATGTACACATTAAATACGAAGTGCTAGAGTGCATGTAAGGAAAAGGATACTTTAAATGCAGCAGCACTGAACTCTACAAAGCTAACTAAAAAGAGGACAATGAAATATCCAAAGAGGAAGAAAAGATTCTGCTATAGGATGCCAACAAAAGAAAAACAGCAAGCACAGATAACATGCTATAACACATTAAATGTTAAAAGAATGTGTTGATGAATTTATCCTGGCCCATGGCAGGGCTCCGAGAGTATAAAACTCTCGAAACTCATCAAAAGTAAATCAAAGGTATGTATCTACCTAGGAAATGTTTAGGGTTTTTATCACAAGTAGAAAAACTAACATGACAAATGAAAAATGGTATACGAAATGATGAAATTTGAAAAAAGATACAGAGAAGACTGTCTGAACTATATGTCAGTCTCTCTGAGAATTATAGTTGTAAGAATACTGTAAAATACCACTGGAGAAAGGGGGCTAAAACATTTAAAGGGCAAAAACTTGCTACCTAGCAAAGTTCAGCTATGATCAGCAAATTTCTGTATAACAAACCTTAAACCCATCCTCCTAATAACTGTCATACTTCCATGTACAGTTTGCAGTCCATTTCTAAGTTAGGTAAGGTTAGGTTAAGGTAGATCAGGTAGGTTAGGTTATTAGTTTATGACAATAAAACACCCTACCACGCACACAGAAAATGGGCATACTCTGTGTGTGGCTTTTAAAATAAGTCCTATATCAACTGTTCAAGGCTCCATCAACATCCACCCATTTGACTATTTTTATAACAGTGCCATGTTGTCTGTGGTTAAGAGGATGGGTTGCAAATCTTTTATTTATTTATTTTATTTGTTTATTTATTTATTTATTATTAATTTGGACATGATACATAGAAGTACAAAGAAATACAGTGGTTTAGTGTAACATGCCAAAAGCCCCTTGTATGCAGAGCATCATGGGCAGGCTTAAAATTAACTTAAGATTAACTAAGCAATGATATATTCAGTGGTAAAAATTATTGTAAACAAATAACAATTAAGCACAATTGAGTATTTCAAAGACAGGTCATTTGCTAAGTTGCTGTGCATTCAGTAGAATGGAGTATTCTGTTAGGTAATGTAATTAAAAGAAAAACAAAGTTTGATAGGGTCACAGGTTAAACATTTATGAGATACAATTACAGTATTCAGTATTTATTTATGTGTGGTGTAAATATTATGCAGAAAATTCAGAGTGTGGAAATTAGGAAAAGGTGTGGAGTTAATAAAAGTATTAGTCAGAGGGCAGAAGAGGGGTTGTTGAGGTGGTTTGGTCATTTAGAGAGAATGGATCAAAGTAGAATGACATGGAAAGCATATAAATCTATAGGGGAAGGAAGGCGGGGTAGGGGTCGTCCTCGAAAGGGTTGGAGAGAGGGGGTAAAGGAGGTTTTGTGGGCAAGGGGCTTGGACTTCCAGCAAGCGTGCGTGAGCGTGGTAGATAGGAGTGAATGGAAACGAATGGTACTTGGGACATGACGATCTGTTGGAGTGTGAGCAGGGTAATATTTAGTAAAGGGATTCAGGGAAACCGGTTATTTTCATATAGTCGGACTTGAGTCCTGGAAATGGGTAGTACAATGCCTGCACTTTAAAGGAGGGGTTTGGGATATTGGCAGTTTGGAGGGATGTGTTGTGTATCTTTATATGTATATGCTTCTAAACTGTTGTATTCTGAGCACCTCTGCAAAAACAGTGATAATGTGCGAGTGTGGTGAAAGTGTTGAATGATGATGAAAGTATTTTCTTTTTGGGGATTTTCTTTCTTTTTTGGGTCACCCTGCCTCGGTGGGAGACAGCCGACTTGTTGAGAGAAAAAAAAAAAATATTTAGTTGTGGGTGAGTAAGTCATTTTTAAGAAGAGACTTGAATTTATAAATAGTGTTTCTTTTATATTCACAGGTAATGAATTCCAGATTTTTGGGCCTTTTATGTGCATTGAGTTTTTTGCATGGTGTGAGATGGACATGAGGAACATCAAAGAGTGATCTGTGCCTTGTGTTATGGTCATGTGTTCTGTTGAGGTTGGTAAGGAGATGTTTGAGGGGAGGGTTTATATTAAGTGTTCTATGTATGTAGTAGGTACAATAGTAAGTATGGATGTTTTGTATGGTGAGCAGGTTTAGAGTTTTGAATATTGGTGGAGTGTGCTGCCTGTAGTGGGAATTTGTTATCATTCTGACTGCAGCCTTTTGTTGGGTAATTAATGGTCTGAGATGGTTTTTTGTTGTTGAGCCCCATGCACAAATTCCATAGGTGAGATAGGGGTAAATAAGTGAGTGATATAGGGCCAGGAGGGCTGACTGTGGAACATAGTATCGCATCTTTGATAGTATGCCTACAGTCTTGGAAATTTTCTTGGAAATTTGTTGTACATGTGTTTGAAATTTGAGTCTATTATCAAGGTGGATTCCTAAGAATTTTCCCTCTGTGAGCTTTGTGATAGGAGATCCGTTTATCATTATGTTAAGAGGGACATCTATAGCTCTGTTTCCAAACTGAATGAAGTAGGTTTTGTCAATGTTGAGAATAAGTTTGTTAGTCATCATCCAGGTAGATATTTTCTGTAATTCGGTATTCACAGTATTGGCTAGCATGACTGGGCTTGGGTAGGAGAAGACGCATGTAGTGTCATCTGCAAATAGTGTGGGTTTGAGTAGTTGCGATGCATTTGGTAGGTCATTTATGTAAACGAGAAAGAGAAGAGGGCCAAGGACACTTCCCTGTGGGACACCAACTATAATTGGCTGTGCGGAAGAGTTTGCTCCATTTGTGTACACATATTGGCTTCTGATGCTGAGGTATGACTTTAGGTAGTTGAGGGAGTGCCCTCTTATACCGTAGTGTCACAATTTTAAGTGGAGCAAATTATGGTCAACTGTATCAAAAGCTTTACGTAAATCAATGAAGATCCCCAGTGGGACTTCTTTTTTCTTTAGTGCAGTGTATATTTGTTCTAGCATGTGTATAATAGCATCATTTGTATTTTTATTAGGTCTGAAGCCAAACTGATAGGGGTTGAGTATGTTGTGGGAGATGAGGTAGGAATAGATTCGCATATGAATTAATTTTTCGAAGATTTTAGAGAGAGGTTGTAAGTTGGATATTGGCCTATAGTTATTCAAGTCTGTTTAGTCTCCTCCTTTGTGGATCGGGGTGATCCTCGCTATTTTGAGAACTGTAGGGAAGGTAGAGGATTCGATGGACTTGTTAAAGTGTTGCAATGATTGGTGACAGCACTTGCAACACTTTTTTGTATATATAGTCGGACTTGAGTCTTGGAAATGGGAAGTACAATGCCTGCACTTTAAAGGAGGGGTTTGGGATATTGGCAGTTTGGAGGGATATGTTGTGTATCTTTATATGTGTATGCTTCTAGACTGTTGTATTCTGAGCACCTCTGCAAAAACAGTGATAATGTGCGAGTGTGGTGAAAGTGTTGAGTGATGAAAGTATTTTCTTTTTGGGGATTTTCTTTCTTTTTTGGGTCACCCTGCCTCGGTGGGAGACGGCCGACTTGTTGAGAAAAAAAAAAAAAAAAAAAAAAAGGGTGGTAAGGTATTTAAATCTCCTGTCTTGTTTTTTAGTGTGTTGATAATAAGGGAGACTTCTGTTGGGTTAGTCGGAGCTAGGAACAGTGTGTTCGGGTAGTTGCCAGTGAGGCAGTCATTGGGCAAGGTATTTGAGCTATCATATTATGCTAATCCCAGAAAGTATTCAGGAAATGGATGGGCAGAATACATTTATGGTGCGTGTTCTCTTAATTGTACAATGATTAAATGGATGTTACTGTCAAACAGCCAGTCTCATGGTGGCTGGATGAAACATAGGCACCTCTGATAATTGGACTGTGAAAGGGGTAAAAGTGCTGAAAAAGAAAAGTGAAAATCAAATCATTAGCCTCATTACCCCCTTCCATGAAGCAGGTTATTAGTACAGATCATGGATGCCTTGAAGGATCTTGTTAACTTTTTTTCCCATATTATTGGGAAACCGGTTAGCCAGACTTGAGTCCTGGAGGTGGGAAGTACAATGCATGCACTTTAAAGGAGGAGTTTGGGATACTAGCAGTTTGGAGGGACATCTAAACTGTCGTATCTGAGTACCTCTGCAAAGACAGTGATTATGTATGAGTGATGGTGCAAGTGTTAATTGATGAAAGTTTTTTCTTTCTTTTTGGGTCACCCTGCCTCGGTGGGACATGGCTGATGTGTTAAAAAAAAAAAACATTCACTATATGTCTCTCATCATCCACGTGCTCAACATGACAAAACCTTCATAGAAATTCTTCAATGCTACAGGTTACAGACTAGACATCTCTCTCCATAAAGTATCATCTGTTATTCCATTTATCTTTTTAATACTACATATTCTCCTCCAAATGTACAAGGAAAAAGGGGAAAAAATAAAATGAGAAAGAAGTATGTATTTAAGGCAATGTATATGTGACAAAAATGAAGCAGATGATGCAGCTTGGTATTCCAAGAAAAAGAATCACAACAGGAGGAACTCCTCTCTTATGTTTCCTGTGATAATGTTTTTAAAGGCAACTAATTCAAATTAATGTCATTTTAAATAATTGTATACCAAATCTTCTCTTGGTTCTCATATTAAAATGAGCCAAGTCACACAGAATTGTGAGAAAGATTAAAAAATAAAAGTTCTGTACCTGATTGCTTGAGTACTCTGGAAGTTTGTCTGGCGCACAAAGCATAACTGAGTGGTGGTCATTTGGGTTGCCATGACACTGCCAGTTCATCTTCACTGTTAACTATACAGCAACAAAAAAATATTTTTTAATACAAGGCATGAACAAAAATACTGTACACTTAATTATACATTGTACATAAAAAGTGTAAAATTTAAAAAAAAAAAAAAAAAATAAAAAAATATGACCAAGATCAATAGAAAAGTAATCTTGAATTTCTCAAAAACATTTAGTATCCCGCTCATTAATTTGAGACCAACAGGCAAGTTTAAGATTACAATTATTTACCTTAAGGTTCGGCAAATGAAGAAGTCTGGCATCATCATACTTGGATGCTGTCCTTACAAAAACATTTAGTTCTCCTTTAAAGATTAATTTCGCTGCAAATAAAAAATACTTTATGATACAGTATATTTTCTGTGGTAGGAGAAAAATAGAAAGAAGGGGGGAAAGGGGAGGAAGAAAGCGTGTAGTAGCCTACAGTAGTTGTAGTTACATAAGCACAGTTAGATTCATGCTCTCTTGTCTGCCTTTTTAATTATCATTTATTCAATCAACCACACTCACACACCCACACATACTCTCACAAACCCACACCCACCCACACATATACAAATGTGGTTTAATAAAAGATGCAGAGTAAAAAATACACCCTAATGTTTGTTCAAATGTCTTATTAAATCAAGAGAGGAAAAGCACAAAAAAATGGAAAACTACAGAAAACAAAGGATAAAAGAAAAAAGGAAAGTGAGCAGAAGAGACAAAAACAAATATGCAAGGGTAAGGAATGACCTGCATTCCCCACACCAACACCCTCTTCCCTCTAAGTCAGCCACTCCTTGTTCATAACTTAACATCTCATGTAACACTGTGTATCTTAACCCTAATTCAATGGTGTTGTTATTTGTTTGCATTTAATTGAACTTGTTGACCAATTACATGAATTTCAAGATAATAATAAAGTTAAATAATACATCAGAGTGACAGGTGAAGTGTTTAACAAGATCATGAGTGAGTCTCAGAAAACAGTGTCAAGTACCATAATGAAGCCATGGACTTTTGATGTAAGGAACATGTTCTTTTAGAATGCTTTAAGTCAATACTAAATTATGGTTGACATACCATTAGTCCAGTCCATAGTTAAATTAGTCCAAGTAAGCTCCATTTCTTCTGTGGTGTTATAGGGATCTAAGGATGCATGAAGTAGCAGAGTCATGCGCTCAACCATCAGAGTCAGCCGTCCGTGAAAGAGGAGCCGCATCTTATCCCACCAAGGTAAGGGAGTTGAAGGGTCACGAGATGGTTGGTTGATCAGAGAGAGAGCTGCAAGTCAGGTCAAATGAAATAACTAATTATCTGTGCTTCATGTAGACTCTCTAATAATGCATGTATTTCAAAATTATATCAGTACCAATGTACTACAATTCAATTCTTTATGGTGTGACAGAGAATAAAAAGCATCGGTGGTAATGATAAAAAGCATTGGTGATATTACCAATGTTAAACTGTGCGACAGCTGGCTCCCAGCAGGGTCCATTTGCTGCTGTGAAGGTTTTAACCTCACAGGAAAAATCATGATAGAACTTTAGTGATGACATAGTTCTCTCAACTGTTATATCTGACCATGGACTTCCTACTTCCACCTTTACATTACGTATTGCTGCAACAAAACAACAAGAACATAATTATATGTTCACCACTAATACTAAAATTTACTTTTCATCTAGTTAAGTTTAAATATAAAAAATTATGATAATGAGAAATTATCAGGTAAAAAATAATACACGATACTGACAATTGGTTGGAAAAAATTACATAGAAGGCAAACATTTAGACATTTTATTGGAAATGTTTTGGTCCTGGGACCTTGGTCACTTCAGGAGGGTAAGGCACCTGAGTGGCAGTGAGTTGGAAAAGGACCTGCCTAGCATAAGCCAGTAGGCCTTTTTTGAAGTGTCCCTTCATTCTTTTGTGAATCTTTTGATAGTTGTATCTGGTGGTGGGGTGAATGATATACAGAATACTATACTGAAGCCTAGACACAAACTATTAAAGCACAATGTAAATAACACTAACCACAATTTCACTTGATGGCGGCTCCCCATAGTTCATTACCATTAGGCAAATGCATATGCATGTACATCAATGGACATTACTACTTAAAGCACTACATAGAAGGGTTTTCTGCCACACACCCACCACAGAACCAACACTACCACTCAATATGTCATAAAACAAATACCTGGGCCATGTGCTCTTTCCTACAAATGTAATTACAGTACAGCAATGTTTTATTAATACGTGTGCTCTCTATAAGAGTGTCTCCCACCTTAACACAAAGGTCTTCCACAACAATTATTTTCTCATTTTGTTTAAAACTTGCTAATATTCACTTAACACCTCCCAGAATCTTGCTCCCTTCTTCCTGTACACTCCTCTCACCTTGAGGCAGACAACTGCTTATTACAGTGTAACCCTCTTTTCAAGTTTCACTCTTATTTTAAACCAAGTAATTCATGAATTTGAGCAGTTATACCCCTTCTTTCTTTTCTGTCCAGTTCTTCATTAAACATTCTCACTAATACATTTTAACTCTTGTTCTCTTAGAAACACATGACTTAATCCCATTTAGTGCTCCCCATTCAGACTCATTCAACCCTTTTGACTCTACTGCACTTGGTACTAGGCTAGAACATCTAGCTTTCTTTCACTCATAAAATTAAGAATCACATTTTTCTTAACACCTGTACTATACCCACAGTGTACTACATTATAGACATTCAAACAAACTACAATATACATATATTCTTCTTTTTCCTTATAGAACTACATACAAAAGAAAGTGGTTACCAGCCTCTTGTCATCCTCTAAGACATTAATGGTCCACAAAAGAAGAATTCTAACCAATATTTCCAGAGAAGTGAGAACATACACTAAACAAAGAACTTGCTGTATGAAAAATACACATGAAAGCAAAGTATATACTGAATGAAGGAAAGCTGAAAGATTTAGCTGTCATCATGTGTGTTCATGAGACAGAAAAGACCATCGATCTTGCCAGATGTCAAAATGTTTACCATGAGTCAGTTTCACAAATGTTTAATTAACCCTTTCAGGGTTTTTGATGTACTAGTACGTCTTACGCGCCAGGGTTATTGACGCACTAGTACACATAAATTCTAGCGTCCTCAAATCAAGCAGGAAAAGGTTGGTAGGCTTAAATGTGAGAGAATGGGTTTCTGTGGTCAGTGTGCACGGTACAAAAAAAATCGGGGACCCAGTGATGCATTGTGGGAAAGCCATTTTATTACACTTTGTTCACTATGTCTAGCACTAAGAAACTCCTCACTCCTCGGCTAACTGGGGTTCTTTTGTTCCCAAGTGACAGTTCAAACACTGATGGAAGTGTCAGTGAAGCTGAATTTCATGGTTTTGAGGAGTTTGTGACCGAAAGCAATGCCCAGGAAACCTGAAGGAAGGAAGGAAGGAAGGAAGGAAGGAAGGAAGGAAGGAAGGGAAGGAAGGAAGGAAGGTAGAAAGAAAGGGAGGAAGGAAGGAAGGAAGTAGACCATCAACCTAGGATAACCCAAGAAATTCAGACATTGACTTATTTCCATGTGGGTTGGTGGGGGAAGGGGTGAGGGTGGTGAGTGATGGTGTGATTTGTCATTGTGACACTAATTATGCTGGTGACTCAGCATATTTACAAGGCCACCCCCACACAACAACTACAAGCTTTACAGAAGCTGTAGCAGTTCTGGGAAGTGTCCAGTGACTTTATATGTGTATATATATATAAATATATATAAATAGCTCTTGTTCTTTTTTATTTCTTCTATTGTCCATGGGGAAGTGGAAAAGAATCTTTCCTCCGTAAGCCATGCGTGTCGTATGAGGCGACTAAAATGCCGGGAGCAATGGGCTAGTAACCCCTTCTCCTGTATACAATTACTAAAAAAGAGAAGAAGAAAAACTTTATAAAACTGGGTTGCTTAAATGTGCGTGGATGTAGTGCGGATGACAAGAAACAGATGATTGCTGATGTTATGAATGAAAAGAAGTTGGATGTCCTGGCCCTAAGCGAAACAAAGCTGAAGGGGGTAGGAGAGTTTCAGTGGGGGGAAATAAATGGGATTAAATCTGGAGTATCTGAGAGAGTTAGAGCAAAGGAAGGGGTAGCAGTAATGTTAAATGATCAGTTATGGAAGGAGAAAAGAGAATATGAATGTGTAAATTCAAGAATTATGTGGATTAAAGTAAAGGTTGGATGCGAGAAGTGGGTCATAATAAGCGTGTATGCACCTGGAGAAGAGAGGAATGCAGAGGAGAGAGAGAGATTTTGGGAGATGTTAAGTGAATGTATAGGAGCCTTTGAACCAAGTGAGAGAGTAATTGTGGTAGGGGACTTGAATGCTAAAGTAGGAGAAACTTTTAGAGAGGGTGTGGTAGGTAAGTTTGGGGTGCCAGGTGTAAATGATAATGGGAGCCCTTTGATTGAACTTTGTATAGAAAGGGGTTTAGTTATAGGTAATACATATTTTAAGAAAAAGAGGATAAATAAGTATACACGATATGATGTAGGGCGAAATGACAGTAGTTTGTTGGATTATGTATTGGTAGATAAAAGACTGTTGAGTAGACTTCAGGATGTACATGTTTATAGAGGGGCCACAGATATATCAGATCACTTTCTAGTTGTAGCTACACTGAGAGTAAAAGGTAGATGGGGATACAAGAAGAATAGAAGCATCAGGGAAGAGAGAGGTGAAGGTTTATAAACTAAAAGAGGAGGCAGTTAGGGTAAGATATAAACAGCTATTGGAGGATAGATGGGCTAATGAGAGCATAGGCAATGGGGTCGAAGAGGTATGGGGTAGGTTTAAAAATGTAGTGTTAGAGTGTTCAGCAGAAGTTTGTGGTTACAGGAAAGTGGGTGCAGGAGGGAAGAGGAGCGATTGGTGGAATGATGATGTAAAGAGAGTAGTAAGGGAGAAAAAGTTAGCATATGAGAAGTTTTTACAAAGTAGAAGTGATGCAAGGAGGGAAGAGTATATGGAGAAAAAGAGAGAAGTTAAGAGAGTGGTGAAGCAATGTAAAAAGAGAGCAAATGAGAGAGTGGGTGAGATGTTATCAACAAATTTTGTTGAAAATAAGAAAAAGTTTTGGAGTGAGATTAACAAGTTAAGAAAGCCTAGAGAACAAATGGATTTGTCAGTTAAAAATAGGAGAGGAGAGTTATTAAATGGAGAGTTAGAGGTATTGGGAAGATGGAAGGAATATTTTGAGGAATTGTTAAATGTTGATGAAGATAGGGAAGCTGTGATTTCGTGTATAGGGCAAGGAGGAATAACATCTTGTAGGAGTGAGGAAGAGCCAGTTGTGAGTGTGGGGGAAGTTCGTGAGGCAGTAGGTAAAATGAAAGGGGGTAAGGCAGCCGGGATTGATGGGATAAAGATAGAAATGTTAAAAGCAGGTGGGGATATAGTTTTGGAGTGGTTGGTGCAATTATTTAATAAATGTATGGAAGAGGGTAAGGTACCTAGGGATTGGCAGAGAGCATGCATAGTTCCTTTGTATAAAGGCAAAGGGGATAAAAGAGAGTGCAAAAATTATAGGGGGATAAGTCTGTTGAGTGTACCTGGTAAAGTGTATGGTAGAGTTATAATTGAAAGAATTAAGAGTAAGACGGAGAATAGGATAGCAGATGAACAAGGAGGCTTTAGGAAAGGTAGGGGGTGTGTGGACCAGGTGTTTACAGTGAAACATATAAGTGAACAGTATTTAGATAAGGCTAAAGAGGTCTTTGTGGCATTTATGGATTTGGAAAAGGCGTATGACAGGGTGGATAGGGGGGCAATGTGGCAGATGTTGCAAGTGTATGGTGTAGGAGGTAGGTTACTGAAAGCAGTGAAGAGTTTTTACGAGGATAGTGAGGCTCAAGTTAGAGTATGTAGGAAAGAGGGAAATTTTTTCCCAGTAAAAGTAGGCCTTAGACAAGGATGTGTGATGTCACCGTGGTTGTTTAATATATTTATAGATGGGGTTGTAAGAGAAGTAAATGCGAGGGTCTTGGCAAGAGGCGTGGAGTTAAAAGATAAAGAATCACACACAAAGTGGGAGTTGTCACAGCTGCTCTTTGCTGATGACACTGTGCTCTTGGGAGATTCTGAAGAGAAGTTGCAGAGATTGGTGGATGAATTTGGTAGGGTGTGCAAAAGAAGAAAATTAAAGGTGAGTACAGGAAAGAGTAAGGTTATGAGGATAACAAAAAGATTAGGTGATGAAAGATTGAATATCAGATTGGAGGGAGAGAGTATGGAGGAGGTGAACGTATTCAGATATTTGGGAGTGGACGTGTCAGCGGATGGGTCTATGAAAGATGAGGTGAATCATAGAATTGATGAGGGAAAAAGAGTGAGTGGTGCACTTAGGAGTCTGTGGAGACAAAGAACTTTGTCCTTGGAGGCAAAGAGGGGAATGTATGAGAGTATAGTTTTACCAACGCTCTTATATGGGTGTGAAGCGTGGGTGATGAATGTTGCAGCGAGGAGAAGGCTGGAGGCAGTGGAGATGTCATGTCTGAGGGCAATGTGTGGTGTGAATATAATGCAGAGAATTCGTAGTTTGGAAGTTAGGAGGAGGTGCGGGATTACCAAAACTGTTGTCCAGAGGGCTGAGGAAGGGTTGTTGAGGTGGTTCGGACATGTAGAGAGAATGGAGCGAAACAGAATGACTTCAAGAGTGTATCAGTCTGTAGTGGAAGGACGGCGGGGTAGGGGTCGGCCTAGGAAGGGTTGGAGGGAGGGGGTAAAGGAGGTTTTGTGTGCGAGGGGCTTGGACTTCCAGCAGGCATGCGTGAGCGTGTTTGATAGGAGTGAATGGAGACAAATGGTTTTTAATACTTGACGTGCTGTTGGAGTGTGAGCAAAGTAACATTTATGAAGGGATTCAGGGAAACCGGCAGGCCGGACTTGAGTCCTGGAGATGGGAAGTACAGTGCCTGCACTCTGAAGGAGGGGTGTTAATGTTGCAGTTTAAAAACTGTAGTGTAAAGCACCCTTCTGGCAAGACAGTGATGGAGTGAATGATGGTGAAAGTTTTTCTTTTTCGGGCCACCCTGCCTTGGTGGGAATCGGCCGGTGTGATAATAAAAAAATAATATATGATAGTAAAATAGTAATAAACAGCATTTTTATTGTTGGTTTGTGTAAACATGTTTTGTAAATAATATAATAACTGTTTGTGCAGTTATTGTGTAGCATATGAGTGAATATACATTCAATATACCTTATATTGGTCTCACAGGCCATAAAAGGTGCTTGAAGGAAGAAAGAAAGGAAGGAAGGATAGAAGGAAGGAAGGATGGATAGAAGGAAGGAGGGAAGGTAGGTAGGAAGGAAGGAGGGAAGGTAGGTAGGAAGAAGGGAAGGTAGGTAGGAAGAGATGAGAGGAAGGAGGGAAGGTTGGAAGGATGGAAGTAAGGAAGGAAGTAAGGAAGGAAGGAAGGAAGGAAGGAAGGAAGGAAGGAAGGAAGGAAGGAAGGAATGAAGGAAGGAAAGGAAAGGAAAGGAAAGGAAAGGAAAGGAAAGGAAAGGAAGGAAGGAAGGAAGGAAGGTAGGTGTGTGGGGAGGAAGGGATGTGTTGTGGAAGGCAGTGAGGTTTAGTGAGTAGTGGTATGATGTATCTTTGTGACACAAGACACGCTGGTGACTCAGCATATTTACAAGTCCACCCACATACAACTACAAGCTTTCAGAACCTCTTGCAGTTACAGGAACCTGTTCAGTGACTCTATATGTGTATATATATGATAGAAAAATAGTAATAAACAACATTTTTTATTGTTGGTTTGTGTAAACATATTTTGTAAACAATATAATGACAGCAAAGATTGTGCTGTTATTGTGTAGTATGCAATGAGTGAATATATACCAAATAGTCTTTATATTGGTCTCAGAGGCCATAAAAGTTACTTGAAAAAATAAAATATTAAAAAATAAAAGGAAAAAGTAGAAAAAAAAAGCTATTACCGGGTGACCGGCAGTCGGCGATGTTGCTGTAAGTGGTTCAATTTCTCTCAACTTCACTCCTCCATATCTCCGTAAGTATTGATCACAAAAAAAATTTTTGGCCTGTAATACTCACAAAAAAAAAAAACTATCATTTCACAAGAATATTTTTTTTTTTTTCGAAAAATTTTTGACCCTGAGAACAAGTTTGGGAGAGGTCCTGTCGACTTTTAAAGGGTTAAAACAAGAGAGACTAGGAGATAGTGTAGAAAGAATAAAGCAGATGATTTAAATAAAAAGGTTGAAAAAATTACACTACTGTGCACTGCACACTTAAATCATGTGCATGAGAGACCCATCCTTGGCTCAAACTACCAACCCACTAGACAAGGTGACCATGGGAATTAAATTATTGTTTAAGGTTCCAGACTGGAGCTTATATGGCATCTATGGAGCTACATAACATTTATTTGTATGTCTCTAAATAACAATACAGTATTATTCAAACAATATAAAACAGTATTTGGTTAACCATTTTTTGTTACCTCTTTTCCTGGCTTTCTGTTCAGCACCAATAAGTCGTCCCCACAATTCCAAATCCTTCATGTGAAGAAGAGATTGTGGGTAATCCCGTAATCTGAACTTCCATTCTGCACATGAGGCAGACACCATGCGGCACCACAATGTAGAAAACTCTTGTCCCTCCTCTGGCCAGGGTCTAGCAATGTTAACAGTGTCTAATGAGAAACTTCAGACTGAGTCAAATACTCTAAATTATGACACTCACACAAATTACATCACCAATCTACAAATTTAATGGTAACCTTAAACAAACTCACGATTCAGGGTCAATATCAGTCATGTGCTGTATCACTCTATCTGTGCCATGGAAAGTTGGATCAGCCATAGCGAAAATAACCACATCTTCCATTGTCCAAGTAAACAGCTGAGTTCGCATTGGTGCAGACTCGTACATCTGATAACAAGAGATTCATGATAAATGAATTATAGTACATTTTAAAGTTGTTGTTTTTTTTCAACAAGTTGGCCGTCTCCCACCGAGGCAGGGTGACCCAAAAAAGAAAGAAAATCCCCAAAAAGAAAATACTTTCATCATCATTCAACACTTTCACTACACTCACACATTATCACTGTTTTTGCAGAGGTGCTCAGAATACAACAGTTTAGAAGCATATACATATAAAGATACACAACACATCCCTCCAAATTGCCAATATCCCAAACCCCTCCTTTAAAGTGCAGGCATTGTACTTCCCATTTCCAGGACTCAAGTCCGACTATATGAAAATAACCGGTTTCCCTGAATCCCTTCACTAAATATTACCCTGCTCACACTCCAACAGATCGTCAGGGCCCAAGTATCATTCGTCTCCATTCACTCCTATCTAACACGCTCACGCACGCTTGCTGGAAGTCCAAGCCCCTCACCCACAAAACCTCCTTTACCCCCTCTCTCCAACCCTTTCGAGGACGACCCCTACCCCTCCTTCCTTCCCCTATAGATTTATATGCTTTCCATGTCATTCTACTTTGATCCATTCTCTCTAAATGACCAAACCACCTCAACAACCCCTCTTCTACCCTCTGACTAATGCTTTTATTAACTCCACACCTTTTCCTAATTTCCACACTGCGAATTTTCTGCATAATATTTACACCACACATTGCCCTTAGACAGGACATCTCCACTGCCTCCAACCATTTCCTCGCTGTTGCATTTACCACCCAAGCTTCACATCCATATAAGAGTGTTGGTACTACTATACTTTCATACATTCCCTTCTTTGCCTCCATAGATAATGTTTTTTGACTCCACATATACCTCAATGCACCACTCACCTTTTTTCCCTCATCAATTCTATGATTAACCTCATCCTTCATAAATCCATCCGCCGACACGTCAACTCCCAAATATCTGAAAACATTCACTTCTTCCATACTCCTCCTCCCCAATTTGATATCCAATTTTTCTTTATCTAAATCATTTGATACCCTCATCACCTTACTCTTTTCTATGTTCACTTTCAACTTTCTACCTTTACACACATTCCCAAACTCATCCACTAACCTTTGCAATTTTTCTTTAGAATCTCCCATAAGCACAGTATCATCAGCAAAAAGTAACTGTGTCAATTCCCATTTTGAATTTGATTCCCCATAATTTAATCCCACCCTTCTCCCGAACACCCTAGCAATTACTTCTTTTACAACCCCATCTATAAATATATTAAACAACCATGGTGACATTGCACATCCCTGTCTAAGACCTACTTTTACCGGGAAGTATTCTCCCTCTCTTCTACACACCCTAACCTGAGCCTCACTATCCTCATAAAAACTCTTAACAGCATTTAGTAACTTACCACCTATTCTATATACTTGGAACATCTGCCACATTGCTCCTCTATCCACTCTATCATATGCCTTTTCTAAATCCATAAATGCAATAAAAACTTCCCTACCTTTATCTAAATACTGTTCACATATATGTTTCAATGTAAACACTTGATCTACACATCCCCTACCCACTCTGAAGCCTCCTTGCTCATCTGCAATCCTACATTCTGTCTTACCTCTAATTCTTTCAATTATAACCCTACCGTATACTTTTCCTGGTATACTCAGTAAACTTATTCCTCTATAATTTTTACAATCTCTTTTGTCCCCTTTCCCTTTATATAAAGGGAGTATACATGCTCTCTGCCAATCCCTAGGTACCTTCCCATCTTTCATACATTTATTAAGCAAAAGTACCAACCACTCCAACACTATATCCCTCCCTGCTTTTAACATTTCTGTCATGATCCCATCAGTTCCAGCTGCTTTACCCCATTTTATTCTACGTAATGCCTCATGTACCTCCATCACACTTACATTCTGCTCTTGTTCACTCCTAAAAGATGGTATACCTCCCTGGCCAGTGCATGAAATTACCGCCTCCCTTTCTTCCTCAACATTTAAAAGTTCCTCAAAATATTCTCGCCATCTACCTAATACCTCCCTCTCCCCATCTACTAACTCTGTTTTTAACTGACAAATCAATACTTTCCCTAGGCTTTCTTAACTTGTTTAACTCACTCCAAAATTTTTTCTTATTTTCATTAAAATTTCTTGACAGTGCCTCTCCCACTCTATCATCTGCTCTCCTTTTGCACTCTCTCACCACTCTCTTCACCTTTCTTTTACTCTCCATATACTCTGCTCTTCTTATAACACTTCTGCTTTGTAAAAACCTCTCATAAGCTAACTTTTTCTCTTTTATCACACCTTTTACTTCATCATTCCACCAATCACTCCTCTTTCCTCCTGCCCCCACCCTCCTATAACCACAAGCTTCTGCCCCACATTCTAATACTGCATTTTTAAAACTATTCCAACCCTCTTCAAACCCCCCACTACTCATCTTTGCACTAGCCAACCTTTCTGCCAATAGTCGCTTATATCTCACCCGAACTTCCTCCTCCCTTAGTTTATACACTTTCACCTCCCTCTTACTTCTTGTTGCCACCTTCCTCTTTTCCCATCTACCTCTTACTCTAACTGTAGCTACAACTAAATAATGATCCGATATATCAGTTGCCCCTCTATAAACATTTTAAAGTACCATAAAATATTTACTGCATCAAGGATTTTAATTCTCAAGCACATCACTCATCTATTACTCTTGACCCAACTGACTCACACTTGAAATAAAGTCTCACATTTTTTTTAACACATTGGCCGTATCCTACCGAGGCAGGGTGACCCGAAAAAGAAGAAACAAAACATGATCAGCTGATTAAATGAAAGCCCTTGCGTATAGCTGTCTGTAACTTCACCCTGTTTCCTATATGCATGTTGCTCAATACTAAATTAAGTAAAGCATATATCAATAAATAAACACTAATAGTTAATACACTACTACATGTAAACCACACAATAACCAAATTCTGTAAACTCAGCATTGTAATACTTATAGAGAATAAAGTTTGAATTGAATACATACTACAGCCCTGAAATGAGCTGAGATAAACTAACATATCTTAACTAGCAAAATAAATATAGGAATTCAAAGTCTAACCTTTGTCCATTATGACCTTGAAAGCAAAAAAATGCATAAAATGTGATATGAGGTAACTAATGCCAATTCGTATGAAGTTAGGAAAGTTGAAAATTTTTGTGTGCATTGTTACTTTATTTTAATGAAATTGAGTCTACATTTTTTTTTTTTTACTTACCAGTTTGGAGCGCTTTATATATGTCTCACTATTTTTCTCTTGTAGGTTCTTGTAAAGCTCTTCAATCTTGCCAGTTGGGAAAAGAAACATAGTTTTACGTCGCTCCTCTATCTGTAGACCAGCCATGAAGAAAAGAAAACCTCTTAGATAAAACAATTCTCTTAGATAATGTAACAAAGATCAACCATATTAGGCAATAAATGAGTGGATAATTTAGGAGTAAACGCAAAAGTCAGTGGGGATATTTGCAGTTTAGAGGTGCATTTGGACTGTGGTATCTGTGCACCTCTGACAAGATAGTGATAGACTGAATGATGGTAAAAGTGTTTCTTTTTCATCTCAACCTACCTCAGTGGAAGATGATCAGTGTTAATAAAAAATGAATTTGAGAGAGGTGCAAGTAGATCACAGATAAAATACTCTAAATTATAAAGAAACTTTTAGTTCCAAGAGGGAACTGATGTACAGAGACTTTTTTTTTTAACACACTGGCCATTCTCCATGAAGGTAGGGTGACCTAAAAAAAAAAAAATAAACACTTTCACCATCATTCACTCCATCAATGTCTTGCCAGAGGTGTACAGACATTACAGTTTAGGTGCCCTCCAAACTGAAAATATCCCCACCCCTCCTTCAGAGTGCAGGCACTGTACTTCCCACCTCCAGGACTCAAGTGAAAAAGAAAAAAAAAAGTGTTGAGATGTAACATTAACTTGCAGCATGTATGGATATAAAAGTACAGTACAGTATAATCAAAATAAAGATTTATCTTCCATCTAATTATTCAAAAGAAGGTAAGTACATGTAGTATCTAAAATTGTCTTTCAGTTAACAGCAGGGCAACATGAAAGTCAGTTCCAAGTAATAGGAATAAAAACAAATCCATTCTCAACATTAGCATTAACGTCAGTGGTTCGTTTTATTATAGGTTGAAGATTCTAGCATAGTATATTGATAAATCAAACATAGCCAATATACAACACATTAGGTTTCCCAAATAATAATAATAATAATAATAATAATAATAATATTTTTTTTTTTTTTATTATCACACCGGCCGATTCCCACCAAGGCAGGGTGGCCCGAAAAAGAAAAACTTTCACCATCATTCACTCCATCACTGTCTTGCCAGAAGGGTGCTTCACACTACAGTTTTTAAACTGCAACATTAACACCCCTCCTTCAGAGTGCAGGCACTGTACTTCCCATCTCCAGGACTCAAGTCCGGCCTGCCGGTTTCCCTGAATCCCTTCATAAATGTTACTTTGCTCACACTCCAACAGCACGTCAAGTATTAAAAACCATTTGTCTCCATTCACTCCTATCAAACACGCTCACGCATGCCTGCTGGAAGTCCAAGCCCCTCGCACACAAAACCTCCTTTACCCCCTCCCTCCAACCCTTCCTAGGCCGACCCCTACCCCGCCTTCCTTCCACTACAGACTGATACACTCTTGAAGTCATTCTGTTTCGCTCCATTCTCTCTACATGTCCGAACCACCTCAACAACCCTTCCTCAGCCCTCTGGACAACAGTTTTGGCAATCCCGCACCTCCTCCTAACTTCCAAACTACGAATTCTCTGCATTATATTCACACCACACATTGCCCTCAGACATGACATCTCCACTGCCTCCAGCCTTCTCCTCGCTGCAACATTCATCACCCACGCTTCACACCCATATAAGAGCGTTGGTAAAACTATACTCTCATACATTCCCCTCTTTGCCTCCAAGGACAAAGTTCTTTGTCTCCACAGACTCCTAAGTGCACCACTCACTCTTTTTCCCTCATCAATTCTATGATTCACCTCATCTTTCATAGACCCATCCGCTGACACGTCCACTCCCAAATATCTGAATACGTTCACCTCCTCCATACTCTCTCCCTCCAATCTGATATTCAATCTTTCATCACCTAATCTTTTTGTTATCCTCATAACCTTACTCTTTCCTGTATTCACCTTTAATTTTCTTCTTTTGCACACCCTACCAAATTCATCCACCAATCTCTGCAACTTCTCTTCAGAATCTCCCAAGAGCACAGTGTCATCAGCAAAGAGCAGCTGTGACAACTCCCACTTTGTGTGTGATTCTTTATCTTTTAACTCCACGCCTCTTGCCAAGACCCTCGCATTTACTTCTCTTACAACCCCATCTATAAATATATTAAACAACCACGGTGACATCACACATCCTTGTCTAAGGCCTACTTTTACTGGGAAAAATTTCCCTCTTTCCTACATACTCTAACTTGAGCCTCACTATCCTCGTAAAAACTCTTCACTGCTTTCAGTAACCTACCTCCTACACCATACACTTGCAACATCTGCCACATTGCCCCCCTATCCACCCTGTCATACGCCTTTTCCAAATCCATAAATGCCACAAAGACCTCTTTAGCCTTATCTAAATACTGTTCACTTATATGTTTCACTGTAAACACCTGGTCCACACACCCCCTACCTTTCCTAAAGCCTCCTTGTTCATCTGCTATCCTATTCTCCGTCTTACTCTTAATTCTTTCAATTATAACTCTACCATACACTTTACCAGGTACACTCAACAGACTTATCCCCCTATAATTTTTGCACTCTCTTTTATCCCCTTTGCCTTTATACAAAGGAACTATGCATGCTCTCTGCCAATCCCTAGGTACCTTACCCTCTTCCATACATTTATTAAATAATTGCACCAACCACTCCAAAACTATATCCCCACCTGCTTTTAACATTTCTATCTTTATCCCATCAATCCCGGCTGCCTTACCCCCTTTCATTTTACCTACTGCCTCACGAACTTCCCCCACACTCACAACTGGCTCTTCCTCACTCCTACAAGATGCTATTCCTCCTTGCCCTATACACGAAATCACAGCTTCCCTATCTTCATCAACATTTAACAATTCCTCAAAATATTCCTTCCATCTTCCCAATAAATAATAAAAATATAATAGAGTTGTGGATGAGTGGAACAAACTCCTGAGTACCGTCATAGAAGATAAAATGTAGTGTTGTTTTAAAAATAGGTTGGATAATTACATGAGTGGGTGTGAGTTGGACCTGACTAGCTTGTGCTACTAGGTCGGATGCCATGCTCCTCCCTTGAGTGACGTGTCTGACCTCACTAGGTCCAGGCACTGGTTTAAGCTCGTGGGAGAATTGGACCTGCCTCGCATAGGCCAGTAGGCCTGTTGCAGTGTTCTTTCTTATGTTCTTATGTTAAGAAATATTACTGAAGTAAACAAGTGCCACTCTTATAAATGAAAGTTCTGCTGTTCACTGACAACAGGTAGAAGCTACTTAAATCTTTCATTAAACTGGAATTTTAATTATAACAAGTGTGGATATATGAGATGCAAGTGTCTCTCATTACCGAATATACAGTGGGAAAACAAACTTACCCTGGCATCCAAAGCTTTAAGTCTTTTACAACTCTCTTGATACTCATCTTCCAAAAGCTCATAGTTATAGCGCAGCTTTACCTCAAATGGATCATCACCTATCTCCATTAGCCAGTGTCGTACCTATTAGGAGAAAAATGAAAATAGAGGTAATAAAATTTAAATAATTTGACTACAGTCAAATACAGTTGAGATTTAATGGTCATTATTGGTGTTACTGTTATATGAACAATGCATTGTATCTTATTTCATTTATCTACTACTCTAGGACAAAACTCTCTCAGCCATTTGGCATTAATTTTTTTCAATTTGTAACTGTGGCCTCTTGCTTTTTCTCTATTTATTTGTATTATTTCTTTATTTATTTGTATTATTTTATACATACTTATACATGGTTGTCATGCATCCACCTTTCCTCCTATTAGCCAACAATGGAATTCTTAGTGTTTTGAGTTTTTCTTCCTAACTCACATTTTTCCCCTCTGGAAGCTCTTTGCAGTCCACCAGGACCTTCACTGTCTCTCATGTAAGCAAAAGTTAAACAATGCAGTACTGATAATTGATATATCATTTTTCTAGAATTTTAACATGATATACAAAGGGGAAGAGTGTGATTCAGATCTCAGAGTATATTTCAACATTGAAGGGTCTTGGTTCCTTACACTAAGTGTGTTATTTCTTAATGTACTCATTACACCCATGCTTTTACTGGAGAAGGGGATTTTTTGGACCGAGAATGATGTGTGTGAGGCTGGGGCACCCCAACCTCTCACACACACACACACACACACACACACACACACACACACACACACACACACACACACACACACACACACACACACACACACACACATTTGTTTACACACAAAAAAGTATAGCAACCAAACTGATGCTGAATACATACACATATATTACAGAAAGAATGGTACTGGAGGACTGTATTAATGCAAAAAATATGAAGTTAATTTACCAGTGTCATTGGTGGAGTTTCTCTCACATAGCCATGACCAGAACCTGTGACTCCTGGGGTGATAAATAATTAATTTATAGAAACATTATTACTAGTTTTCCCACATTTTAATCCTTTGACTGTTACAAGCCCCTTTCTGAAACTGTCATTCTATATCGAAAAATATCAGAAAAAAAAAAAAATTCTTATGAAATGATAAAGAATCTTTTCCCGATGGTAATAACACCAAAAGTACGAAATTTGATCTAAAACTTATGGAATTACGCTCCCACGAAGTTAGCAATCTTGGTGATATATACTCATCGTCAATTTCGCTAAATTTGAGCCCTATTTTCAGCCAATTCCATTATTCTAGTCGACCAAACTCATATCAATTTCTTTAGAACTCCATTTTTTCTATCAATTGAGTACAAGAAACTGCCCATTTATCAATTTTAACTACCCAATAAAGTGGTCAGAAATTAGCAATTTGGCCAATTTTACGCAAATTAAAAAAGATGCCAATTTCAAAATAGGGTCCAGAATAAAAATGTAGAGACATTCATGGCACTAAACTAACAAATTCTCTATTCATTAGTCATGTCTCCAGGCCCCTCTTATAAAATTCTTGCTTTCTATTTTCATTTTTTATTCACACAAAAATATAGAAGATTTACTGTATTGCAGACTACTGCATTATTGTAAATATGGCATAAATAATTTAAGTGCACTAGTGAAAGAATATTAGACTCCCCAGTTGACGTGTATTGGACATGTGGTGTGATTTGTTTACTCTTCAACACTGGTAAAAATCGAACATTTCTGTTACTTTGAGCTCAATCTCAAGGTCGTTTTTATAGTGAAACTAATCAAAATCACCACTATTTCTGTAATATGTTTTCCATTCTATCAAATGAGACTATGAAAACGAGAATACAACTATAAATACTATACGAAAATACACCTCAAAGTCAGCATTTTAATCCAAAAACACAGCTTTTTTTTTCCTCTCATTATGCACTGCACACACTGACCACACAGATCGATTCTCTCCCATGTGGGCCTACCAGCTTTCTCCTGCTTGACTGAAGCCACTAGAATTATTGCGTATATATACGTCTGAAACACTGGCTCATAAGACGTATATATACAGCCAAAACAGTCAAAGGGTTAACCCTGGCGAAGAAGAGGCTATGTAAACATTGTATGTTTACTGTTACGCAGGCAGAATTAATATAGTCTTGTGTTTTTACACCTGTGAGTCACATGATGATAAACAACTACTGTATATACACACGATCACCAGTTTCCTAAGATATAAAAACACTGCATGTGTTGACTGTTGATGAAGAAAAAACCCATAATTTACTCCCATGTGTAATGACCTACACCTGCGGTTATGCAAAAATATGATTATTGCAATGAAAGTATCCCCCTTTGCCATCTCTTGACCATGGTCAACTTATCGCTGGTAATATGCAATACATTCCTTTATGTACTGTCTTCAAAATCTTAAGTTGGAAGTGTAATTAAAATGCCATCTGGAATATAAAATGGCCATAATTTCAATTAATAAAAAAGCTGCCTACAGTAATACACTGGGCTCAATAATAGAACTTACCCTTATAACTACATCAGGTGGCAGTGGACTGTCAGAAGTGAAGGTTTTGGGACGATGGTTATGAACCAACTTAATCCATTTTATCACAGACAGCAGATCATCACTGAATGCCTCAGCAAAATTATACTCATATGGGAATGTTAACTTCCAGGTGTCCACTGTCAATTTCCTGTCCAGGGATTAAAATACCAAAATGTAAAAATTAAAAAAAAAAAAAAAATGAAAATAATGCACTTACATAACAGAATTTATGTAAACTGTAAAACCAGTGATTGTGTTTCTCTGAGCTCCAAGTTTGGTTTCCCACATTTATATATAATGTAGAGTATGTGCAATAAAACATGTATTATACAAGAATGGTGGAACTGAGATAATAACTAGTTATGTATAGCTGCATATTTCACTACTGAAGACTTGTTATTTCCTGTGCACTACTCATTCTCTTTCTCTCATGCATCTTCTTCAAGCACTTATAGAAACATTATATTTTTTTCAGTGCTTTTATATCAGAAGCATCCTAACATTATAGAATAATTGTCCATATTGAAAAACACTTATTTTTCTAAGTGCTCTTATTACTGCCTATACCTATTAAATGCTATGTTTACATTAACATGCGATTATATGAACCCCCCCTAAAATAAGTCATATGTAATAATATGACCAACAACTGAAGACAGAGGAAAAATCATTTTAAGATCTAACCATGCCTTATTCTGCTTTTGGCTAAGTTCAGGCATTGCTTCTCTCTCCTCGTGCACTTCTCTTGATTGCAAGGCCCGAGACAGTTTCCCACCAGTCACACACATTACTTTGTATTCATCAAAGTGAATCTGAGGATGAAGAAATAATGATTAATAGTGCAGCTTTCAAGTTTTCTTATAAAAATACTTGTCTGTCATACCTTAGTTATAATTACAATGTAAAAAGAGAATTGATAGTAACTAATTACGGTATGTACTTAATTCCATACACAAAATGTGTGCTTTCAGAGCATACTAGTGTAAATACTGTATTATCTACTAGCTCTAAGACAATAATAAAATACATTACCAATGAAATTTTATTTAAACACTATGTTTAAACAGTATTAAGGTAGTAGGTTGGTAAACAGCAACCACCCAGGTAGGTACTACCTTCCTGCTTTACATGATGGTAGGATTGCTGGTGTCCTTTTTTCTGTCTCATAAACATGCAATATTTCAGGTACATCTTGCTACTTCTACTTACACTTAGGTCACACTACACATACATATACAAGCATGCATATATATACATACCCCTCTGGCTTTTCTTCTGTTGTCTTTCTAGTTCTTGTTCTTGTTTATTTCCTCTTATCTCCATGGAGAAGTGGAACAGAATTCTTCCTCCATAAGCCATGTGTGTTGTAAGAGGCGAGTAAAATGCCAAGAGCAAGGGGCTAGTAACCCCTTCTCCTGTATAAATTACTAAAGTTAAAAAGAGAAACTTTCGATTTTCTTTTTGGGCCACTCTGCCACGGTGGGATATGGCCAGTTTGTTGAAAGAAAGTAAGTTTAAACAGTATGTTTATCATTTGAACTTTCCTGCATCTTCTAGTGTACTTCTTTGAACATGAGACAAGTTTTGTGTCAGCATAGTGTAATACTGTGAAATACAAAGTGTTTGTGCTGTAGTTTAACACCCAAAACATTTTACCAGAAATTATTGTGGTAATCACTTTCACTTTATTCTTGGGAGACTTCACAAAACATACCTGTGTATGGAACTGTTTGTTTCTTTGCTTTTTTCTTGTTTATAGTATTGTTATACAAGCACAAAACACAAGTATGTCGAAACAGATTTGAAAAAGCCCAATAATGGGTGAAACGTTTTATAAATAAAGGTCTTCAGCACAGTAATGTCTTTCTTACTGAAATACAAATACATCTCTTAATTATTTTGAACTGGCAGAATTGCTGATATTTTCTTTTTTGTTTCTTGAACATAAATTTAAAAAAAACACACTGGCCATCTCCTACCGAGGCAGGGTGACCCAAAACAAAAAAAAACACTTTAACCATTATTCACACTATCAGTTTTGCCAGAGTCATGCAGATACAACAGTTCAGATGTCCCTCCAAAGAGCAAATATCCCAAACTCCTCCTTTAGAGTGCAGGCACTGTACTTCCCATCTCCAGAATTCAAGTCCAGCTAACAACTTTCCCTAAATCCCTTCACCCTGTTCACACTTTAACAGTTCATCAGGTCCTCAAAAACCATATCATCTAATATGCTTACACATGCCTGCTGTATATTCAAGTCACTCCTCAGCCCTCTGGATAATACTTTAGTTAGTCTGCACCTTCTCCTAATCTCCAAACTATGACTTCTCTTCATTATATTTACTTCATATTTTGCCCTCAGACAAAACATCTACTGCCTCCAACTTCCTCCTCACTGCAACATTCACAACCTACCCTTCACACCCATATAAGTGTGTTGGTACCACAATACTCATATATTTCCATCTTTGCCTCCAGATACCTTAGTGCACCACCTACCTTTTTCCCTTCATCAATTCTATGGTTTACCTTGTCCTTCATATACCTATCTGCCAACATGGCCACTCCCAAATATCTGAACACATTCACTTCCTCCATACTCCCTCCCTTAAATCTGACAAGTAATTTACTCACCTGAAGTTCCTCTGACTGACATAATATTCTGCCATTGGCCATCAGGTATGTTAGGTCACCTATTAAGAAGAAATAATTGAACACTTGTTGTAGAAGAGTATGAAAAATATACAAATACAAAAATGTTAAAAATATTTACAAGCTAATGCAATGCATTTAAAGAAAGTCACAATTATTTTTAAAACTTACTGATTCCTTAACCCTTAAACGGTCCAAATAGATCGAAGTTCAAATCCGTAGTGCTCTAAAAGTACATCTGTTTTCTTTTACATATTTTCAAATGTAAAAAAAAAAATGATGTACATTTTTTTATATACTTTCAAATGTTGAAAAAACGTATATATACGTTTGGACCGTTTAAGGGTTAAAGAATCTATTAAGAATCTATCTCTGGATTTTTTTTAACACGCAGGCCGTTTCCCACTGAGGCAGGGTGACCCAGAAAGAAAGAAAACCCCCCCCAAAAAAAAAAGAAAACATTTTCATCATCATTCAATACTTTCTCCATCATTCATACATAATGTGCCCCAGATACAACAGTTTAGATGTCACTCCAAACAGCCAAAATCCCAAACTCCTCCTTTAAAGTGCAGGCATTATACTTCCCACCTCAAGCACTCAAATCTGGCTAACCATTTTCCTTGAACCCCTTCACAAAATATTACCCTGCTCACACTCCAACAGCTCATCAGGTCCCAAAAACCATTCATCTCCATTCACTCCTATCTAACACACTCACACACATCTGCTGGAAGTCCAAGCCACTTGCCCACAAAACCTCCTTTACCCCCTCCCTCCAACCTTTCCTAGGAGGACCCCTACCCTGCCTTCCTTCCACTACAGATTTATACACTCTCCAAGTCATTCTACTTTGTTCCATCCTCTCTAAATGATCAAACCACCTTAACAACCTCTCTTCAGCCCTCTGACTAATACTTTTAGTACATGTAACTCCACATCTTCTAATTTCCATACTATGAATTCTCTGCATAATATTTACACCACACATTACCCTTAGACACGACATCTCCACTGCCTCCAGCCTCCTCCTTGCTGCAGCATTTACAACCCATGCTTCACACCCGTATAAAAGAGTTTGTACCACTGTATATCTATAGATATAGTGTGTGTTAGACAGGAGTGAATGGAGATGAATAGTTTTTGGGACCTGAGAGCTGTTAGTGTGTGAGCAGGGTAATATTTTGTGAAGGGATTCAGGGAAACTGGTTAGCCGGACTTGAGTTCTGGAAATGGGAAGTGCACACACACAAATGCACATGCACATGCACGCACGCACACACACACAAATACAATGTTTTCTTTCTTTTTCTTTCAACGTACCAGCCGTATCCCATTGAGGTGGGGTGCCCAAATGGAAAAACTAAAGTTTCTCCTTTTAAATTTAGTAATATATACAGGAGAAGGGATTACTAGCCCCTTGCTCCCGGCATTTTAGTCGCCTCTTACGACACGCATGGCTTACGGAGGAAGAATTCTGTTCCACTTCCCCATGGAGAAAAAGTTTGTACAAAGTTTATGTACATAAAAACTGTATTGACTGATAGTTGGAAAAAAGTATTCTGGCACAGTCGAGCTATGAGAAACAAAGTATAAACTGTGATATAATTCTTACCAAGAATGAAGTACATGTGATGGCACTTCGAGAGCTCTGCCCCAACTCTAATGTCTCCTCTAGCGATCAACTGGAGCTGCAGACCTGTTGACTCTTCACCTTCCTTCTTAATGCAAGTCTCCACATGAACTTTTTGACTTTCTGGAACTAAGATTACAAATAATGCCACCAGTCTTCTTTAATGGCATTTCAAATGATGTATTCACATGCATATACACTTCTATTCTCACTAAAATAACTGCTCACTTTCTCAACATGCATATACACTTCTATTCTCACTAAAATAACTGCTCACTTTCTCAACATTATTTTCTTCACCTGCCTTTTTACCTTTAAATAAATCTGAGTAAAGTTTCTTCAGTATTACTGTGTTTACATCCATTCATTCACTCATACACAGGTTACACATATCACTCAAATTCTTCACATAATAAATCCAATTCCTTCTCTAATGATCAACATATTTCAGTAGCATCAAGAGTATTTAACATCAATTTACAAGTTAAGCCACACTGACTCCTTTGTACAAGTCTTTAACCATATGCCCTCCTCATCTAACACTAAAACACATTACGTACTTATGCTTTAAGGCATTGATCATTTTTTCCCTTAATGCTACTAAATTACTAAAAAAGACTGGGAAAATTACTGATAGGTGCCAGATCAACCATGCTGTGATGGATATGTGGTCAGCAGGCCACCATCAGCAGTAGCTTGGTTGACCAAACAAGCACCAGACAAGCCTGGCCCATTTCCAGGCTCTGGGAGAACAAAAACTCTAGGAACTTATTAAAGGTATAACAGGTTTCCTTCATATTAAGAGGTTTTACTTCATGCAGTGACCCCATCTTTACCAGTAATTTGTTATAAGGGGTATAATTTTTTCTTATGCTATCATTTAATCCTCGCCTCACTTTTTTTATCACCATTCTGTATCTTTATACTGCTCTAAACTAATTAAGTCAGACAGTCTGAAGAAAGAAACTTATAAAAGAAAACAGGTTTGGGCATAGAAATATCAATGAGCACATTCTGAACAGAATCCTATAATCAGTTTTCAATTGAAGTCTTGAGCCAAGTCAAAATATAACAGAGGGAAGGGGAGGGAAGGGGAGGGAGGAAGGAAAGGGAGGGGAGGGAGGGGAGGGAGGGGAGGGGAGGGGAGGGGAGGGAGGGGAGGGAGGGGAGGGAGGGGAAGGAGGGAGGGAGGGAGGGAGGGAGGGAGGGAGGGGATGGGAGGGAGGGAGGGGAGGGGAGGGGAGGGGAGGGGAGGGAGGGGAGGGAGGGGAGGGAGGGGAGGGAGGGGAGGGAGGGAGGGAGGGAGGGAGGGAGGGAGGGAGGGAGGGGATGGGAGTGAGGGAGGGAGGGGATGGGAGTGAGGGAGGGAGGGGATGGGAGTGAGGGAGGGAGGGGATGGGAGGGAGGGAGGGGAGGGAGGGGAGGGAGGGAAGTGAGGGAGGGAGGGGAGGGAGGGAGGGAGGGGAGGGAACATAAGAACATAACATAAGAAAGGAGGCACACTGCAGGAGGCCTGTTGGCCCATACTAGGCAGGTCCTTTACAATTCATTCCACTAACAAAACATTTGCCCAACCCAATTTTTAATGCCACCCAAGAAATAAGCTCTGATGTGAAAGTCCCACTCAAATCCAACCCCTCCCACTCATGTACTTATCCAACCTAAATTTGAAACTACCCAAAGTCCCAGCCTCAATAACTCAACTAGGTAGACTGTTCCACTCATCAACTACCCTATTTCCAAACCAATACTTTCCTATGTCCTTTCTAAATCTAAACTTATCTAATTTAAATCCATTACTGCGGGTTCTCTCTTGGAGAGAGATCCTCAAGACCTTATTAATATCCCCTTTATTAATACCTATCTTCCACTTATACACTTCGATCAGGTCTCCCCTCATTCTTCGTCTAACAAGTGAATGTAACTTAAGAGTCTTCAATCTTTCTTCATAAGGAAGATTTCTAATGCTATGTATTAATTTAGTCATCCTACGCTGAATGTTTTCTAACGAATTTATGTCCATTCTGTAATATGGAGACCAGAACTGAGCTGCATAATCTAGGTGAGGCCTTACTAATGATGTATAAAGCTGCAGTATGACCTCTGGACTTCTGTTGCTTACACTTCTTGATATAAATCCCAGTAATCTATTTGCCTTATTACGTACGCTTAGGCATTGCTGTCTTGGTTTAAGGTTGCTGCTCACCATAACCCCCAAGTCCTTTTTGCAATCTGTATGGCTAAGTTCTACATCATTTAACTTATAAGTACTAGGGTTATGGGCACTCCCGAGCTTCAGAACCTTGCATTTATCTACATTGAACTGCATCTGCCACTTTTCTGACCAAGAACAGAGTTTGTTTAAATCCTCCTGAAGTTCCATAACATCTACGTTTGAATCAATTATCCTACCTATCTTTGTGTCATCGGCGAATTTGTTCATATCACTAGTAATTCCCTCATCAAGATCATTGATATATATTATAAACAACAACGAGCCCAAGACTGATCCCTGTGGAACGCCAATTGTTACAGATCCCCACTCGGATTTAACCCCATTTATGGACACTCTCTGCTTCCTGTCAGTGAGCCATGATTCGATCCACGAGAGCACTTTTCCCCCAATGCCATGAGCTGCCACTTTCTTTAACAGTCTATGGTGCGGAACTCTATCAAAAGCCTTACTAATTCTAAGTAAATAATATCAAATTCTTTATCGTGGTCAACAGCCTCAAAAGCTTTACTGAAGAAAGTTAATAAATTAGTTAGACAAAACCGGCCTCTTGTGAATCCATGCTGAGTATCATTAATCAAGCTATGCTTATCGAGATGGCTTCTTATAATCTCAGGAAGGAGAGGAGGGAGGGGAGGGAGGGGAGGGGAGGGAGGGGAGGGAGGGAGGGAGGGGAGGGAGGGAGGGGAGGGAGGAGAGAGGGAGGGAGGGAGGGAGGGGGGGAGGGAGGGAGGGGAGGGGAGGGAAGGAGGGGAGGGGAGGGGAGGGGAGGGAGGGAGGGAGGGAGGGGAGGGAGGGGAGGGAGGGAAGGGAGGGAGGGGAGGGAGGGAGGGGAGGGGAGGGAGGGAGGGAGGGAGAGAGAGGGAGGTAGGGAGGGAGGGGAGGTAGGGAGGGAGGGGAGGGAGGGTGGTAGGGAGGGAGGGGAGGGAGGGGAGGAAGGGAGGGAAGGGAGGGAGGGGAGGGAGGGGAGGGAGGGAGGGGAGGGAGGGAGGGGAGGGAGGGAGGGAGGGAGGGGAGGGAGGGAGGGGAGGGAGGGGAGGAAGGGGAGGAAGGAAGGTGAGGAAGGTGAGGGAGGGGAGGGAGGGGAGGAAGGTGAGGGAGGGGAGGAAGGGAAGGGGAGGGGAGGGAGGGGAGGGGAGGGAGGGAGGGGAGGGGAGGGAGGGAGGGAGGGAGGGAGGGAGGGAGGGAGGGAGTGAGGGAGGGAGGGAGGGAGGGAGAGAGAGAGAGAGAGAGAGAGAGAGAGAGAGAGAGAGAGAGAGAGAGAGAGAGAGAGAGAGAGAGAGAGAGAGAGAGAGAGAGAGAGAGAGAGGGAGAGAGGGAGAGAGGGAGAGAGGGAGAGAGGGAGAGAGGGAGAGAGGGAGAGAGGGAGAGAGGGAGAGAGGGAGAGAGGGAGAGAGGGAGGTAGGGAGGTAGGTACAAGTACTATCCGACTTGCAACCTGCTTGACATACGATCACTCGTACTTATGACCATACGTCTAGCAGCATATACAGTAGTAAAATACGGTGGAACCTCTACTTACGAGTGCATCCACATGCGAATTCTTCCAGATACAAGCAGCTGCTTGGTCGATTTTTTGCTTCCAGACGCGAGCAAAATTTCCAGATGCGAGCGGGCCTCAAGGGAGGTTAATTGCAACTGGTGAGGGGGCTCTTGCTCCTGATCTAGCGAACTGAATCTCAGTTGTTTGTTGGACTATCTTATTGAAACTTGGGCAATGTATGATGAAAAGATGCTTCTTAACGTACGCCAAAAATGAAAGAAATCGGACCATAAATAATGGAGTTCACTTCTCAGCCATTAGCCTTCCCTTAGTGGTATATTTTCGTATGGATTTTATGGTCGTATTCTCGTTTTATTTGGTCTCATGTGATAGAATGGAAAATATACTACAAAAATAAATATGATTTTAATTGGTTTCACGATGAAAAGTACCTTGAAATTGAGCTCAAAATACCAGAAATGTTTGATTCTTTGGTGACATCAGTGGTAGACATCATGAGGTAGTGGTGGTAGACAACATGAAGCAGCAGTGGCAGACAACATGAAGCAGAAGTGGCAGACAACATGAAGCAACAGTGGCAGACATCATGAGGTAGCAGTGGAAGACAATATGAAGCAGCAGTGGCAGACATCATGAGGTTGCAGTGGCAGACAACATGAAGCAGCAGTGGCAGACAACACGAAACAGCAGTGTCAGACATCATGAGGTAGCAGTGGCAGATAACATGAAGCAGCAGTGTCAGACATCATGAGGTAACAGTGGCAGACAACATGAAGCAGCAGTGGGAAAGTGTAGCATTAAGAGTGTAGCAATTAAGTGTAGCATTAAGAGTGTAGCACTTATAAGTCACTCTGTTTGACTTTTTTGGGTTATCCTAGGTTCTCTACACATGTAGTCAGGAGCAGGACTGGCCGTTGTGGTGGCCCTATAAACCCCAACAACAATGGCAGCTCTCACCACCACTAGCCACATACCTAATGACATGTATTTTATTCATTCTAGTGTATATATCATGTTTCTATGTTATTAATATTGTTTATTATGTCATATGACATGAATTGTGATAGATAAATAAGCTGTATAGTTGATACTAGGGAAATTATTAAAGTATTCTCTCGTGCCTGGAATTCCACTGGAACGAATTAATTCCATTTCAGTTAATTTAAATGAGAAAAACTGACTCTGCAAACGAGCAAATCCAGTTGCGAGCAAGGTCATGGAACGGATTAAACTCGTAAGTAGAGGTTCCACTGTATTTAGTAAAAAGTAACATATGTCTGGCAGCATATACAGTAGTAAAATATTTAGTAAAAAGTAACATATGATACTATGTAGGTACTTTATATAACAAAGGTTTGACATTATGCCCTACCCAGTATGTTGGCAATTTTCTAAGGTTCAACTTGTTTCCATTTTGACTTACAACCGGTTGGTTGGAACCAAGATTGATGGACTGACCACATCGACTCAAGGTTGAGGGACTGATTACCTCATTCTCCTCCTATTCTTCAAGATTCTCCTTTATATGGACTGATGAAGCCACTGTGTGGTGAAACGTTTCCTCAATAAAGATACCCAAGAGCTGCACATGTGTCTAATTTATCAACGTGTCGGTTCTCTGAACCATTCATCTACAAGGTGGGTAGGTACATTAGTTAGGTAGGTAGGTACGTTAGGTAGGTAGGTAGGAAGGTACATTAGGTAGTATGTACTGACAGGTTGATAACATGTGCACTTCAACCCAAAGACTGTATGATGGCTGGGTACAAGGAGGAGGAAAGACAGAAGAGGATTATGACTGAATTTAGGATTAATTTTTTCCTCAGTTGATACTGGGCTAAAGGCATTTATTTTTAGTATACGGCCATCTTCATAATTTGTCAGTAAAAATAAGTCAAGAAATATAGTCTTTTCTTCCTGGTTCTGGGTCTGTGTTAATTGTACAAGGATAAGACTTAAATTATAGATTTAATTTTTCTCAATAGTTCTTTCAATTAGATTTTTTTTATATTAACAAGTGGCTTATGTGTCATAAGCTCATATATTTTAGATGAAAAATATGCAAGGTATGGAAAAGTATCCTTATGTATTACAAAATAAATTGGGTTCGTTGTATGCTACTTTGTGCTTTGAACCATTGGCTGGCATGTATATACTGCATAAAACAAAGGACACCTGTATTTCACTTTTATTTTTTAAGCAAAGAATGTTATCCGTGGAGGCAAAAAGGGAAATACATAAGAGCATACTGGTGGGAGTATATTGGTGCCAACGCTTTTATATGAGTGTAAAGCATGGGTTGTGAATGTTGCAGTGAGGAAAAAGCTGGAGGAAGTGGGGTAATAATAATAATAATAATAATAATAATAATAATAATAATAATAATAATAACAGCAACAACAATGTTGATGAAGATAAGGAAACTGTGATTTTGTGTATAGGATAAGTATCTGAGAGTGTTAGAGCAAAGGAAGGGGTAGCAGTAATGCTGAAGGATCAGTTATGGAAGGAGAAAAGAGAATATGAATGTGTAAATTCAAGAATTATGTGGATTAAAGTAAAGGTTGGATGCGAAAAGTGGGTCATAATAAGCGTGTATGCGCCTGGAGAAGAGAGGAATGTAGAGGAGAGAGAGAGATTTTGGGAGATGTTAAGTGAATGTATAGGAGCCTTTGAACCAAGTGAGAGAGTAATTGTGGTAGGGGACCTGAATGCTAAAGTAGGAGAAACTTTTAGAGAGGGCATTTTAGGTAAGTTTGGTGTGCCAGGTGTAAATGATAATAGGAGCCCTTTGATTGAACTTTGTATAGAAAGGAGTTTAGTTATAGGTAATACATATATTAAGAAAAAGAGGATAAATAACTATACAAGATATGATGTAGGGCAAAATGACAGTAGTTTGTTGGATTATGTATTGGTAGATAAAAGACTGTTGAGTAGACTTCAGGATGTACATGTTTATAGAGGGGCCACAGATATATCAGATCACTTTCTAGTTGTAGCTACACTGAGAGTAAAAGGTAGATGGGATACAAGGAGAATAGAAGCATCAGGGAAGAGAGAGGTGAAGGTTTATAAACTAAAAGAGGAGGCAGTTAGGGTAAGATATAAACAGCTATTGGAGGATAGATGGGCTAATGAGAGCATAGGCAATGGGGTCGAAGAGGTATGGGGTAGGTTTAAAAATGTAGTGTTGGAGTGTTCAACAGAAGTTTGTGGTTACAGGAAGGTGGGTGCGGGAGGGAAGAGGAGCGATTGGTGGAATGATGATGTAAAGAGAGTAGTAAGGGAGAAAAAGTTAGCATATGAGAAGTTTTTACAAAGTACAAGTGATGCAAGGAGGGAAGAGTATATGGAGAAAAAGAGAGAGGTTAAGAGAGTGGTGAAGCAATGTAAAAAGAGAGCAAATGAGAGAGTGGGTGAGATGTTATCAACAAATTTTGTTGAAAATAAGAAAAAGTTTTGGAGTGAGATTAACAAGTTAAGGAAGGCTAGAGAACAAATGGATTTGTCAGTTAAAAATAGGAGAGGAGAGTTATTAAATGGAGAGTTAGAGGTATTGGGAAGATGGAGGGAATATTTCGAGGAATTGTTAAATGCTGATGAAGATAAGGAAGCTGTGATTTCGTGTACAGGGCAAGGAGGAATAACATCTTGTAGGAGTGAGGAAGAGCCAGTTGTGAGTGTGGGGAAGTTCGTGAGGCAGTAGGTAAAATGAAAGGCGGTAAGGCAGCTGGGATTGATGGGATAAAGATAGAAATGTTAAAAGCAGGTGGGGATATAGTTTTGGAGTGGTTGGTGCAATTACTTAATAAATGTATGGAAGAAGGTAAGGTACCTAGGGATTGGCAGAGAGCATGCATAGTTCCTTTGTATAAAGGCAAAGGGGACAAAAGAGAGTGCAAAAATTATAGGGGGATAAGTTTGTTGAGTATACCTGGTAAAGTGTATGGTAGAGTTATTATTGAAAGAATTAAGAGTAAGACGGAGAATAGGATAGCAGATGAACAAGGAGGCTTTAGGAAAGGAAGGGGGTGTGTGGACCAGGTGTTTACAGTGAAACACATAAGTGAACAGTATTTAGATAAGGCTAAAGAGGTCTTTGTGGCATTTATGGATTTGGAAAAGGCATATGACAGGGTGGATAGGGGGGCAATGTGGCAGATGTTGCAGGTGTATGGTGTAGGAGATAGGTTACTGAAAGCAGTGAAGAGTTTTTACGAGGATAGTGAGGCTCAAGTTAGAGTATGTAGGAAAGAGGGAAATTATTCCCCAGTAAAAGTAGGCCTTAGACAAGGATGTGTGATGTCACCGTGGTTGTTTAATATATTTATAGATGGGGTTGTAAGAGAAGTAAATGCGAGGGTCTTGGCAAGAGGCGTGGAGTTAAAAGATAAAGAATCACACATAAAGTGGGAGTTGTCACAGTTGCTCTTTGCTGATGACACTGTGCTCTTGGGAGATTCTGAAGAGAAGTTGCAGAGATTGGTGGATGAATTTGGTAGGGTGTGCAAAAGAAGAAAATTAAAAGTGAATACAAGAAAGAGTAAGGTTATGAGGATAACAAAAAGATTAGGTGATGAAAGACTGGATATCAGATTGGAGGGAGAGAGTATGGAGGAGGTGAATGTATTCAGATATTTGGGAGTGGACGTGTCAGCGGATGGGTCTATGAAAGATGAGGTGAATCATAGAATTGATGAGGGAAAAAGGGTGAGTGGTACACTTAGGAGTCTGTGGAGACAAAGAACTTTGTCCTTGGAGGCAAAGAGAGGAATGTATGAGAGTATAGTTTTACCAACGCTCTTATATGGGTGTGAAGCATGGGTGATGAATGTTGCAGCGAGGAGAAGGCTGGAGGCAGTGGAGATGTCATGTCTGAGGGCAATGTGTGGTGTGAATATAATGCAGAGAATTCGTAGTTTGGAAGTTAGGAGGAGGTGCGGGATTACCAAAACTGTTGTCCAGAGGGCTGAGGAAGGGTTGTTGAGGTAGCCTAGGAAAGGTTGGAGGGAGGGGGTAAAGGAGGTTTTGTGTGCGAGGGGCTTGGACTTCCAGCAGGCATGCGTGACCGTGTTTGATAGGAGTGAATGGAGACAAATGGTTTTTAATACTTGACGTGCTGTTGGAGTGTGAGCAAAGTAACATTTATTAAGGGGTTCAGGGAAACCGGCAGGCCGGAGTTGAGTCCTGGAGATGGGAAGTACAGGCCTGAACTCTGAAGGAGGGGTGTTAATATTGCAGTTTAAAAACTGTAGTGTAAAGCACCCTTCTGGCAAGACAGTGATGGAGTGAATGATGGTGAAAGTTTTTCTTTTTCGGGCCACCCTGCCCTGGTGGGAATCGGCCAGTGTGATAATAAACATCTTGTAGGAGTGAGGAAGAACCAGTTGTGAGTGTGGGGGAAGTGTGTGGGGCAGTGGGTAGAATGAAAGGGGGTAAAGCAACTGGGAATGATGCGATAAAGACAGAAATGTTAAAAGCAGGTGGTGATATAGTTTTGGAGTGGTTAGTGCTTTTATTTAATAAATGTATGGAAGAGGGTAAGGTACTTAGCGACTGGCAGAGAGCATGCATAGTTCCTTTGTGTAAAGGAAAAGGGGACAAAAGTGTGTAAAAATTATAGGGAAATAAGTCTGTTGAGTACATCTTGTAAAGTATATGGTAGTTATTATTGAAAGAACTAAGAGTAAGACCGAGAGCAGGAGAGCAGATAAACAAGGAGGATTTAGGAAGAGTAGGGGGTTTGTAGACCAAGTGTTTACAGTGAAACATATAGGTGAACAGTATTTAGATAAGGGTAAAGAGGTTTTTGTGGCATTTATGGAGTTTGAAAAGGCGTATGATAGGGGGACAATGTGGCAGATGTTGCAAATGTATGGAATGAGAGGTAGGTTATTGAAAGTAGTGAAGAGTCTTTACAAGGATAATGGGGCTCAGGTTAGAGTATGTAGGTGAGAGGGGGATTATTTCTTAGCAAAAGTAGGCCTTAGACAAGGATGTGTGATGTCACCATGGTTGTTCAATATATTTATAGATGGATTTATAAGAGAAGTGAATGCTCGGGTGTTGGAAAGAGGTGTGGGGTTAAAAGATAAAGAATCTAACAGAAAGTGGGAGCTGTCACAGTTGCTCTTTGCTTATGACACTGTGCTGCTGGGAGATTCTGAAGAGAAGTTGCAGAGGTTGGTTGATGAGTTTGGTAAGGCATGTAAAAGAAGGAAATTAAAAGTGAATACAGTGGACCCCCGCAAATTCGGAACCGTGAATTCACGGCTTCAGTAATTTGCAGACTTTTCCTTAGAACTAATAATTGTTCGCAGAAATCCTTGAAAATTCGCGAAATTTTTTTGGCTTTTCTCGTGGCATTATATAATTTTTTATGCGTTTTAATGGTATATATTAAGAAAAATGTAATTTAATAATTTTGTAACATAAACATTAACGTAAATTCAGCAAAATCTCCACATAAAATGTAATACTGTATAAATTATTACTGTATATTTACCGTATGTATACCAAAGAACACGGGGTTGCATGAATTACAGTATACCAAAGAAAATGGGCTTGCATAAATTACAGTACATATGGGGGTAACATCAGTATTTTACATTCTAGCACTGTGGGAGACATAGCAGTACAATACTGTATATGGGTATAACTTTACATTCCTTTTTTTTTTTTTTAAGGGTGATGTATGAAGCTGAGCATGAAATTAAATTAAAGTGTTTTAGGGGCATATTTAGGGTTTAAACTATAAAAATAGGCATTTATAAGCATTTTTTAACAACATCCAGAATTCACGGCTTTTCCAAAATCATGGGTGGTCTAGGAACATAACCCTCACGAATCTGGGGAAAAATACTGTATAGGAAAGAGTAAGGTGATGAGGACAACAAAAAAATTATGTAACAAAAGACTGTTACTTCAGCAGCAGAAATTTGTTTTTTAGAGTTCTACCGGCCAGGTTATAAAATCCACACCAGCAATCCCCGATATCCAGAGGTTGACTCTCCCAGTTTACACATCTTATTTTGAGACGTGTTGGCCAGGCTGCTGCATCATCCTCTGATAACATTATTTATCAATGGAGGCAATGAAGCAAATGTATGAAAGTATAGTGGTGGCCCGGTGGCCTGGTGGCTAAAGCTCCCGCTTCACACACGGAGGGCCCGGGTTCGATTCCCGGCGGGTGGAAACATTTCGACACGTTTCCTTACACCTGTTGTCCTGTTCACCTAGCAGCAAATAGGTACCTGGGTGTTAGTCGACTGGTGTGGGTCGCATCGTGGGGGACAAGATTAAGGACCCCAATGATGACGCACTGACTTTCTTGGGTTATCCTGGGTGGCTAACCCTCCGGGGTTAAAAATCCGAACGAAATCTTATCTTATCTTATCTTATCTTAACACTCTTATATGGGTGTGAAGCTTGGGTTGTAAATGCTGCAGCGAGGAGGCGGTTGGAGGCAGTGGAGATGTTCTGTCCAAGGGCAATGTGTGGTGTAAATATTAGGCAGAGAATTCGAAGTGTGGAAATTTGGAGAAGGTGTGAAGTCAATAAAAGTATCAGTCAGAGGACTGAAGAGGGGTTGTTGAGGTGGTTTGATCATTTGGAGAGAATGGATCAAAGTAGAATGACATGGAGAGCGTACGAATCTGTAAGGGAAGAAAGGCAGGGTAGGGGTCGTCCTCGAAAAGGATGGAGAGAGGGAGTAAAGGAGGTTTTGTGGGCGAGGGGCTTGGACTTCCAGCAAGCGTGCATGAGCATGTTAGATAGGAGTGACTGGAGACAAACAGTTTTTGGGACCTGACGAGCTGTTGGAGTGTGGGCAGGGTAATATTTAGTGAAGGGATTCAGGGAAACCAGTTATTTTTATATAGCCGGACTTGAGTTCTGGAAATGGGAAGTGCAATGCCTGCACTTTAAAGGAGAGGTTTGGGACATCGGCAGTTTGGAGGGATGTGTAATAGGACGGTATAACTGGGGCCCTGATATTATATTCTATGGGGGGTTTATTATAATATTTCAGGTCACTTTGTATTCTGTATCTTTATATGCATATGCTTCTAAACTGTTGTATCTGGGCACCTCTGCAAAAACAGTGATTATGTGTGAATGAGGTGAAAGTGTTGAATGATGAAAGTATTTTTGTTTTGGGGATTTTCTTTCTTTTTGGGTTAACCTGCCAAGGTGGGAGATGGCCGACTTGTCAAAAAAAAAAAAAAAAAAAAAAAAGACTGGATATCAGATTCGAGGGAGAGAGTATGGAGGAGGTGAATGTATTCAGATATTTGGAAGTGGACGTGTCAGCAGATGGGTCTATGAAAGATGAAGTGAATCATAGAATTGACAAGGAGAAAAAGGAAAGTGGTGCACTGAGGAGTCTGTGGAGACAAAGAACATTGACCGTGAAAGCAAAGAGGGTGTGAGGCATGGGTGGTGAATGTTGCAACAAGGAGAAGTACTGGATGCAGTGAAGATGTCATGTCTGAGGACAATGTGTGGTGTAAATATAATGCAGAGAATCCATAGCTTGGAGGTTAGGAGTAGTTGTGGGATTACCAAAACTATTATCGAGAGGGCTGAGGAGGGGTCATTGAGATGGTTTGGACATGTAGAGAGGGTGGAACAAAACAGAATTACTTTGAGAGTGTATAAATCTGTAGTGGAGGGAAGGTGGGATAGAGGTCAGCCTAGGAAAGGCTGGAGGGAGGGGTTAAAGGAGGTTTTGTGTGTGAGGGGTTTGGACTTCCAGCAAAGGTAAGGGTGCATGAGCGTGTTAGATAGGAGCAAATGGAGACAAATGGTTTTTAGGGCTTGACGTGCTGTTGGAGTGTGAGCAAGGTAACATTTATGAAGGGATTCAGGGAAACCGGCAGGCCGGCCTTGAGTCCTGGAGATGGGAAGTACAGTGCCTGCACTCTGAAGGAGGGTTGTTAATGTTGCAGTTTAAAAACTGTAGTGTAAAGCACTCTTCTGGCAAGACAGTGATGGAGTGAATGATGGTGAAAGTTTTTCTTTTTCGGGCCACCCTGCCTTGGTGGGAATCGGCCAGTGTGTTAATAAAAAAAATAAAAATAACAATAAAAATAATAACAATCTTTACTTCTACCAGTACACGATACAACTTATATAGACCTAGTTGACATCACTGACATACTAAATAGAAAGCCCCTGGTTATCCAGAGAGTGAGGTCAATTTAGGTTAATTTTTTCCCCAGGATGCATTCACACTAGTTGGCTAACACCCAGGTACCTACTTGTTGCTAAGTGAACAATGACAGTAGGTATCTTAAGGAAACACTCCCAATGTTTCTAACTTTACCAGGGATCAAACCACAGACCTCAATGTGTGAGCTGAGTGCACTACCAACCAAGCTAAATATTATGCGGAGAATTTGAAGTTTGGAGATTAGGAGGATGTGCAGGGTTACTAAAAGTATTATCCAGAGGGTTGAGGAGGGGTTCTTGAGTTGGTATGGACATTTCAAGAGGATGGAGTAGAATAGGATGACATGGAGGGTGTATAAATCTGTAGTGGGGGGAAGGCAGAGTAAGGGTCACCCCTAGAAAAGGTTGGAGGAAAAGGGTAAAGGAGGTTTTGTATGCAAGGGGCTTGGACATCCAGCAGGTGTGTGCGAATGTATTAGATAGGTGTGAGTGAAGGTAAGTGGTTTTTATAACTTGACTTGTTACTGTGGTTGTTGCAAGGTAACATTTATGAAGGGACTCAGGTAAACAGGTCTGCCAGACTTGAGTCCTGGAGGTGGAAAGTTTAGTGCCTGCATTCTGAAGGAGGGGTGAGGATATTTGCAATCTGGAGGGGCATCCGAACTGTACTATTGGAACGCTTCTGGCAAGATGGTGAAAGAGTGAGCGATGGTGAAAATTTCTTCCTTTTCAGGTTTCACAACCTTGGTGAGAGACAGTCAAAGTGTTAAAAAAATAAATGAAGCAAATGCCTTACTTTCTCTTCCTTACCTGATATTGGTTTGACATCATCACGAAAAGCAGCCAGTTCTTGTGCTAATGTTAGGAAAGTCATGTGTGTTGTGGTGGACCATGTCAGGTGAAGCTGTTCACTGACATCTATGAGCAATTCTCCGTTGATCAACTCCACAACCACCTCACTCACTTGTCCACATTCACCCTAAAATATGTTTATTTTATTTTATTAATAATTAATTCTGAGAAAAGAGAGAAAGGCAGAAGAGGAGAAAAAACAAGGAAAGGAAGGAAAAGTGTGCTTTGTGGCTGTCAACAATCTCCATATTTAACTTAATATGTGAGAAAAGAAAGGAGTTGTTAGCATGCCTTAGGCAGGAAGGAGTAATATCTGATAGGAGCAAGTGCCACAGGTGAATATGGAGAAAGAGCAAAACAGCTGAGACAGATGGGACTAAGAATGAGATGTTAAATGCAAGTGAGGATATAGTTTTGGAGCAAGTGGTGTATTGTTCAATATTTGCATTAAAGAATGAAAGGTGCCTAAGGATTAGGAGAGAGCATGCATAGTGCCTTTATTTACATAAAAATGGGTCAAGAGAGAATGAAAGAACTATTGGGAAATAAGCTTGTTGAGTATGGTATACTAGATAAAGTGTACAGTCAGTAGAATTATTGGAAACATAAACACGTATGCAGTTTAATGTGATCCTTTATTGACAACGTTTCGCCCACACAGTGGGCTTTTTCAAGTCACAAACAGATCTACCTGGGGTGGAAGGCACGGGGGTATTTATAGTCAGGTTCAGAATGTTGAGGTCAGGTGGAGAATGCTGCATCTGATGATCTACCGGGTGGGATTATAGAGTCTTGGGTAGCTTGGCAGGGGTATTGGACAAGTTGTGAATAGACCTTCTGCAGTGTTCTATGTTCTTATGTGGGATAGCGATGAAGAAGTTTCTTGGCAAGTGGTTCAGATATGTAATACAAGCCACTGTTCTGGTTGAAATTGTTGGTTATAGAGACAAGCGATGATTCCAGGATTCTTCGGTATTGAGTGTTGTCTTCTGTGGCGATAAGTCTTGAGTTTCTGTAGTTAATTAAATGATTGTGTGAATTGCGATGTTGTACACAGGCATTCCTTGTATCGTCAGTCCTGCTTGCGTATTGGTGTTCTGAAATACGTGTTTGGAGGTCTCTTGATGTTTCACCCACGTATAATTTGTTGCAGTCATTACACGGGATTATGTATACCCCTGCAAAGGATGGAAGCTTGTCCTGTCTACTACTGGTGATGTCTTTGATGGTCGTGATTGTGGAGGTAGATACTTGGAATGATGTATTGGAAAAGATGTTGGAAACATGTTTGGCAATGGAGTTGGTGGGGAGGACTATGTATCTCTTCTCAGCAGTGTCTTCTCTGGGTGTGTTGAAGATGTTTAATGCCCGCCGTCTGCAGTCTCTGATGAAGTGATAAGGATAGTGGAGTTTAGAAAATACTTGTTCAATTATAGTGCATTCTTCCTCAAGGAATTCATTGCTGCAGATTCTGAGTGCGCGCAGGAAGAAGCCTATAATTACACCACGTTTAGTTTTGGTGTCGTGGTGAGAGTAGAAGTGGAGAAGATCGTTTTGGTTGATTGGTTTTCGATAGACTTTAAAACGAAGTTCATGGTCAGTTTTGCAGAGAAGAACATCAAGGAAAGGAAGAGTGTTGTCGACTTCTTCTTCAAGTGTGAACTGGATTGAGGGCTCGACCTGGTTGAGCTTGTCTTGGAGAGCTTGAACATTGAAGCGCCTGGAAGTTATGAGGAGAATGTCGTCAACATAACGGAGCCAGGTGACAGTCGAAGGAATAATGGTGGAGAAACGCTCGGCTTCCAGATGTTCCATGTATAAGTTCGCCAGGACGGCACTGAGTGGCGAGCCCATGGGTAGACCAAAAGTCTGTTGAAAGAGGTGATTTTTGAAAGAGAAACACGTAAAGCCGACACATAGTTCAACGAGGTCAATGAAATTGCTGGCTGGAATAGAAAGATCAAGTGAATCGTCAATTTTTCTGCACAGGAGATCGATGGTTTGTGTAGTAGGTACTTTGATGAATAGGGAAGTTACGTCAAGGCTGGAAAGTTTTTGTTCCTGATGTTGATGTTGCGAATGCGATTGAGAAGATCACCCGAGTGTTTGAGATGTGCTGGACTGATAGTGCCCAAGAGTTTGGAGAGGTGTTTTGCGAGAATTCCTGAAAGTTGGTGGGGAGCACTGCCTATTCCCGAAGATATGAGCCTCAATGGGATACCAGGCTTGTGAGTTTTTGGTAGGCCGTACATTTTGGCAGGTCTGGGGTTGCTGGGTATGGTGTGCAGAAGTTTCTTCCCTTGTTCTGAGTTCCTCAGAATGCGGCGAGTCCTTTGAAGAAAAGTTTTAGTAAGGTTGTCCACTTGGTTAGTTGTGAGGGGTTTGTAGGTATCTGGGTCATTAAGTAGATTGAGCATTTTGTTCCTGTAGCCGTCAGTGTTCATGATAACACCACCACCTCCTTTATCAGCGGTGGTGACCCTGATGGTCGTGTCTTCTGCTAAACCTTCAAGTGCAATGATGTAACGTCGAGGTATGACTGGGGAGCTGCATGTAGAGATGGCTGCTGAGATGATGCCTTGAAGAAAACCTTTTTGGAAGTCGAAGTCATTGTGTCTGTAGTTTTTGGCGATGAAATTGAGGTCTTGTTTTGGTTTCATAAGAATCCTGGAATCATCGCTTATCTCTATAACCAACAATTTCAACCAGAACAATGGCTTCTATAACAGAGCTGAACCACTTGCCAAGAAACTTCTTCATTGCTATCCCACATAAGAGCATAGAACACTGCAGAAGGTCTACTCACAACTTGTCCAATACCCCTGCCAAGCTACCCAAGACTCTATAACCCCACCCGGTAGATCATCATATGCAGAATTCTCCACCTGACCTCAACATTCTGAACCTGACTATAAATACTCCCATACCTTCCACCCCAGGTAGATCTGTTTGTGACTTGAAAAAGCCCACTGTGTGGGTGAAACGTTGTCAATAAAGGATCACATTAAACTGCATATGTGTTTATGTTTCCATTGTGTCGGTATTTTATACCATTAATTTTCAGTAGAATTATTGCTGACAGGCTCAAGGGTAAGACAGAAAGTAGGATTGCAGAGGGAAAAAGGAAAAAGGAGAATTTAGGAAGAGAAGGGTAGGGTAAGGGATGGAGTGTGTAGGCCAAATTACACTGAAGCATATAAGTGAACAAAACTTACATAAGGGTAAAAATCTGCTTGTCGCATTTAAGGATCTAGAAAAGGCATATGATAAGGTGATGTAGCAGATATTGCAAATGTATGGAATAGGGAGAATGTTATTAAGAGCAATAAAGAAGTTTTGTGAGATGAGTAAGGCTCAGGTTAGGGTATGTAGGAAAGAGCATCATTTTCCCTTAAAAATAGGCCATAATCAGAGACAAATGTCAACCATGTCAATCATGGTGACACTCATCTCTGATTATGGCATATTTTTACTGGAAAATGGGATTCAGGGAGACTGGTTACTTTTATATAACCGGACTTTACAGGTAGTAGGTTGGTAGACAGCAACCACCCAGGGAAGTACTACTGTCCTGCCAGGTGAGTGTAAAATAAGAGCCTGTAATTGTTTTACATGATGGTAGGTTTGCTGGTGTCTTTTGTCTGTCTCATAAATATGCAAGATATCAGGTACATCTTGCTACTTTTACTTTTACTAACACTTAGGTCACACTACACATACACGTACACGTTTATTGTATACACACTCATCTGAGCTTTCTTTGATTTTATCTTAATAGTTCTTGTTCTTATTACCTTTCCTTTTATATCCATTGGGAAGTGGAATAAGAATCTTTCCTCTGTAAGCCATGCATTTTTTTTTTTTTTTTTCAACAAGTCGGTCGTCTCCCACTGGGGCAGGGTGACCCAAAAAAGAAAGAAAATCCCCAAAAAGAAAATACTTTCATCATCATTCAACACTTTCACCACACTCACACATTATCACTGCTTTTGCAGAGGTGCTCAGAATACAACAGTTTAGAAGCATATACGTATAAAGATACACAACACATCCCTCCAAACTGCCAATATCCCAAACCCCTCCTTTAAAGTGCAGGCATTGTACCTCCCATTTCCAGGACTCAAGTCCGACTATATGAAAATAACCGGTTTCCCTGAATCCCTTCACTAAATATTACCCTGCTCACACTCCAACAGATCGTCAGGTCCCAAGTACCATTCGTCTCCATTCACTCCTATCTAACACGCTCATGCACGCTTGTTGGAAGTCCAAACCCCTCGCCCACAAAACCTCCTTTACCCCCTCTTTCCAACCCTTTCGAGGATGGCCCCTACCCCTCCTTCCTTCCCCTATAGATTTATATGCTTTCCATGTCATTCTACTTTGATCCATTCTCTCTAAATGACCAAACCACCTCAACAACCCCTCTTCTGCCCTCTGACTAATGCTTTTATTAACTCCACACCTTCTCCTAATTTCCACACTCCGAATTTTCCGCATAATATTTACACCACACACTGCCTTTAGACAGGACATCTCCACCGCCTCCAACCGTCTCCTCGCTGCTGCATTTACTACCCAAGCTTCACATCCATATAAGAGTGTTGGTACTACTATACTTTCATACATTCCCTTCTTTGCCTCCATAGATAACGTTTTTTGACTCCACATATACCTCAACGCACCACTCACCTTTTTTCCCTCATCAATTCTATGATTAACCTCATCCTTCATAAATCCATCCGCCGACACGTCAACTCCCAAGTATCTGAAAACATTCACTTCTTCCATACTCCTCCTCCCCAATTTGATATCCAATTTTTCTTTATCTAAATCATTTGATACTCTCATCACCTTACTCTTTTCTATGTTCACTTTCAACTTTCTACCTTTACACACATTCTCAAACTCATCCACTAACCTTTGCAATTTTCCTTTAGAATCTCCCATAAGCACAGTATCATCAGCAAAAAGTAACTGTGTCAATTCCCATTTTGAATTTGATTCCCCATAATTTAATCCCACCCCTCTCCTGAACACCCTAGCATTTACTTCTTTTACAACCCCATCTATAAATATATTAAACAACCATGGTGACATTACACATCCCTGTCTAAGACCTACTTTTACCGGGAAGTATTCTCCCTCTCTTCTACACTCCCTAACCTGAGCCTCACTATCCTCATAAAAGCTCTTTACAGCATTTAGTAACTTACCACCTATTCCATATACTTGCAACATCTGCCACATTGCTCCTCTATCCACTCTATCATATGCCTTTTCTAAATCCATAAATGCAATAAAAACTTTCCTACCTTTATCTAAATACTGTTCACACATATGCTTCAATGTAAACACTTGATCTACACATCCCCTACCCACTCTGAAGCCTCCCTGCTCATCCGCAATCCTACATTCTGTCTTACCTCTAATTCTTTCAATTATAACCCTACCGTATACTTTTCCTGGTATACTCAGTAAACTTATTCCTCTAAAATTTTTACAATCACTTTTGTCCCCTTTCCCTTTATATAAAGGGACTATACATGCTCTCCGCTAATCCCTAGGTACCTTCCCCTCTTTCATACATTTATTAACCCTTTGACTGTTTCCGACGTATAAATACGTCTTACGAGCCAATGTTTCTGACGTATTTATATGCACAAATTCTAGCGGCTTCAAATCAAGCGCCAAAGGCCTGGTAGGCCTACACGAGAGAGAATGGGTCTCAGTGGTCGGTGTGCACCCTGTGAAAAAAATCTGGGCCCCAGCGGTGCATTGCGGGAACGCCATGTTGTCAGTCCATTTTCACTATGCCTCTCGGTAAGAAGTTCCTCACTCCTCGGCGGATTGGAGGTCTTTTGTTCCCAAGTGATAGCTCTAACAGCGATGAAAATGTCAGTGAGAGTGAATTCCATGGGTTTGAAGTGAGTGTTACCGGAAAAAGTGCCCAGGATAACGTAATTAGTGATGAAAACCCAGATGACCCACAACCTTCCACCTCTGGTGCTGTGCCGGCTTGTTCACGTTCACGTTCGCCTGTACCAGGACGAAAGAGGAAACTATTTGGTCGTGTACAACACCCAGATGTTAGCAGTGATAGTGATAGTGATTTCAAGGTCATTGAAAGCAGTTCTAGTGACAGTGAGAGTGAATATTCCCCAGTGAAGCGGCAGTATGTATGACATAGCATGCGGTCTGGTAGTGTTTCATATGTTGTTCCAAGGGGAAGGAGAAACTCTGGGAGCACATCCCGTGGCCCTACACCACGACCTGATAGTGAAGATGACGATATTGTAACGATGGGTATGAATGATGAGAGTGAGGGAGGAGGCAGTGGTGGTGATAGTGAGGGTGGCACGGCCCATGTGGCACCATCAGCGGGCCACACTACTACCCACGCTGCTGACTCAGCACAACAACCAGCCTCACCCTACCCCACACTCCCACAACCTGCACCACCACAACCTGCACAACCACAACCACAGTACAATATCCAGACCCCACCAGCAGACCGCATCTGGGATTGGCAGGACGGTGACGAGTTTGTTCCCAGTCCCTATGACTTTGATGAAACACAAAGTGGAATAAAGCCATCTTGTCCACTTGGGAACAATGCCAGTGAACTGGACTGCTTTGAGTTATTCTTCGATGAACCCCTGATGGACATCATTGTCAGGGAAACAAACACATACTGTGATTACACCATGGCAAATACAATTCTCTCACCAAAATCACGGCTACACAAGTGGAAGGAGACAACTGTGGCAGAGATGTACCTGTTTTTTGCCACAATAATGCTTATGCCACATGTGTATAAGCACACTGTCACCACATACTGGGCAACAGAACGCCTGATTTCAACTCCAGGTTTTAGTGACATTATAGGTGTCAATCGTTTCCTGATACTGTTACGTATGTTACACTTTTCAGACAAAACCAGGCTTGACAGAAGCGACAGGTTATATAAGATCAGAAATGTGTTTATGTACCTGAAACAAAAGTGCTGCATGTATTTTTATCCCTTCAGGAAGCTTGTTATTGATGAGTCCTTGATTTTATTCAAAGGAAGACTCTCATTCAAGCAATATATACCAAGCAAGAGGAAACGCTTTGGTATAAAGCTATTTGTACTGTGTGATTGCAGAAGTGGTCTAGTTTTAGATATCATTGTGTACACTGGCAGTAATACTTTGAGAGATACCATGAAGTTATTGGGTATCTCTGGTGATGTGGTTCGAACAATGATGGAACCATATCTTGGTAAGGGGCATATGTTATTTACTGATAACTGGTACACAAGCCCCTTACTCAGTGATTTCTTGCGAGTGAACTTGACAGACGTGTGTGGCACAGTGCGTGGTAATCGTAAACATATGCCAAGGTTCGACGCTGGCACTCGCAGAGGTGAGGTGCAAGCCTTTGCTGCCAATGACATCATGGCATTTCAGTGGCATGACAAACGTAATGTCACATTGTTGACATCAGTTCACAGAAACGAAATGGTACCCAGTGGCAGGGACAACAGAGAGACCAATGAACCCATTCTAAAGCCTGCAGCTGTCATGGACTACAACCTCAATATGCGCTTAGTGGACAAATGTGACATGCAGATTGGGTTTGCAGACTGTGTATGCAAGAGTTATAAGTGGTATATAAAACTTTTTTTCCATCTTGTTGATATCTCTATGCTAAATGCTTATAACATATACAAGTTGAAGACCAACAAAACACCAAAATATGGTGAATTTTGCCTGTCAGTAATCAGACAAATAATTGCAAAGTACCAAGGAGCAACTCCTGCAATAGACCAGCGCCCACACACGTCATCTCGTATGAGGCCTGGTGATCACTACCCCATACAACTGCCTCCTACTACTGCCAAGAAAAATGCTCAGAAGAGGTGTTATGTATGTATGCATACCACAAAACGCCCACAAACACGCAGAGTCACTCGTTTTATGTGTGAGGAGTGTGAAGTGCCCCTCTGCATATACCCATGTTTCAAAGAGTTCCACAAGCTGCAGCAGTTCTAGGAACGTGTTTAGTGACTGTACGTATGTATATATATTATGGAACAATAGTAATAAACATTGTTTTGTATTGTTTGTTTGTGTAAACAAAGTGTATACACAAACTAATAGTGATAAAGTTTGTTCTGTTATTGTGTTGTAAACAATGAGTGTATATTTGAACAATGCACCTTACATTGGTCTCACAGGCCACATAAGTTACTTGGAAAAGAAAAATATTGAAAAATGCAAGAAACCTTTGAATTAGAGTAAATAAAAGAATACCGGGTGGGCGGCAGTGGCCGCTGTTGCCGTACGCACGTCAATTTCTGCAAACTTTGCGGCTCTATATCTCGGTAAGTACTGATGGCAAAAAATTTTTTTTAGGCTTAAAACACTAGTAAAAATATTCCTAACATTTTCATAAGAAAAAATAATTTTTTTTTTCGAATATTTGGCGACATAGAATGACAGTTTCAGAGAGGGGCCTGAAACAGTCAAAGGGTTAAACAAAAATACCAACCACTCTAACATTATATCCCCCCTTGATTTTAACATTTCTGTCATGATCCTGTAAGTTCCAGCTGCTTTACCCCATTTCATTCTATGTAATGCCTTACGTACCTCCACCACACTTACATTCTGCTCTTCTTCACTCCTAAAAGATGGTATACCTCCCTGGCCAGTGCATGAAATTACCACCTCCCTTTCTTCCTCAACATTTAAAAGTTCCTCAAAATATTCTCGCCATCTACCTAATACCTCCCTATCCCCATCTACTAACTCCCCTTCTCTGTTTTTAACTGACAAATCCATACTTTCCCTAGGCTTTCTTAACTTGTTTAACTCACTCCAAAATTTTTTCTTATTTTCATTAAAATTTCTTGACAGTGCCTCTCCCACTCTTTCATCTGCTCTCCTTTTGCACTCTCTCACCACTCTCTTCACCTTTCTTTTACTCTCCACATACTCTGCTCTTCAATTAATTCCCCATGAATATAATAATAATAATAATAATAATAATAATAATAATAATAGGTTGGTAGTAGGTTGGTAGACAGCAACCACCCAGGGAAGTACTACCGTCCTGCCAGATGACTGTGAAACAAAAACCTGTAACTGTTTTGCATGATGGTAGGATTGCTGGTTTCTTTTTCTGTCTCATAAACACGCTAGATAACAGGGATATCTTGCTACTCCTACTTACACTTTGGTCACACTTCACAGACACGCACATGCATATATATATATACATACATCTAGGTTTTTCTCCTTTTTCTAAATAGCTCTTGTTCTTTTTTATTTCTTCTATTGTCCATGGGGAAGTGGAAAAGAATCTTTCCTCCGTAAGCCATGCGTGTCGTATGAGGCGACTAAAATGCCGGGAGCAATGGGCTAGTAACCCCTTCTCCTGTATACATTTACTAAAAAAGAGAAGAAGAAAAACTTTATAAAACTGGGATGCTTAAATGTGCGTGGATGTAGTGCGGATGACAAGAAACAGATGATTGCTGATGTTATGAATGAAAAGAAGTTGGATGTCCTGGCTCTAAGCGAAACAAAGCTGAAGGGGGTAGGAGAGTTTCAGTGGGGGGAAATAAATGGGATTAAATCTGGAGTATCTGAGAGAGTTAGAGCAAAGGAAGGGGTAGCAGTAATGTTAAATGATCAGTTATGGAAGGAGAAAAGAGAATATGAATGTGTAAATTCAAGAATTATGTGGATTAAAGTAAAGGTTGGATGCGAGAAGTGGGTCATAATAAGCGTGTATGCACCTGGAGAAGAGAGGAATGCAGAGGAGAGAGAGAGATTTTGGGAGATGTTAAGTGAATGTATAGGAGCCTTTGAACCAAGTGAGAGAGTAATTGTGGTAGGGGACCTGAATGCTAAAGTAGGAGAAACTTTTAGAGAGGGTGTGGTAGGTAAGTTTGGGGTGCCAGGTGTAAATGATAATGGGAGCCCTTTGATTGAACTTTGTATAGAAAGGGGTTTAGTTATAGGTAATACATATTTTAAGAAAAAGAGGATAAATAAGTATACACGATATGATGTAGGGCGAAATGACAGTAGTTTGTTGGATTATGTATTGGTAGATAAAAGACTGTTGAGTAGACTTCAGGATGTACATGTTTATAGAGGGGCCACAGATATATCAGATCACTTTCTAGTTGTAGCTACACTGAGAGTAAAAGGTAGATGGGATACAAGGAGAATAGAAGCATCAGGGAAGAGAGAGGTGAAGGTTTATAAACTAAAAGAGGAGGCAGTTAGGGTAAGATATAAACAGCTATTGGAGGATAGATGGGCTAATGAGAGCATAGGCAATGGGGTCGAAGAGGTATGGGGTAGGTTTAAAAATGTAGTGTTAGAGTGTTCAGCAGAAGTTTGTGGTTACAGGAAAGTGGGTGCAGGAGGGAAGAGGAGCGATTGGTGGAATGATGATGTAAAGAGAGTAGTAAGGGAGAAAAAGTTAGCATATGAGAAGTTTTTACAAAGTAGAAGTGATGCAAGGAGGGAAGAGTATATGGAGAAAAAGAGAGAGGTTAAGAGAGTGGTGAAGCAATGTAAAAAGAGAGCAAATGAGAGAGTGGGTGAGATGTTATCAACAAATTTTGTTGAAAATAAGAAAAAGTTTTGGAGTGAGATTAACAAGTTAAGAAAGCCTAGAGAACAAATGGATTTGTCAGTTAAAAATAGGAGAGGAGAGTTATTAAATGGAGAGTTAGAGGTATTGGGAAGATGGAGGGAATATTTTGAGGAATTGTTAAATGTTGATGAAGATAGGGAAGCTGTGATTTCGTGTATAGGGCAAGGAGGAATAACATCTTGTAGGAGTGAGGAAGAGCCAGTTGTGAGTGTGGGGGAAGTTCGTGAGGCAGTAGGTAAAATGAAAGGGGGTAAGGCAGCCGGGATTGATGGGATAAAGATAGAAATGTTAAAAGCAGGTGGGGATATAGTTTTGGAGTGGTTGGTGCAATTATTTAATAAATGTATGGAAGAGGGTAAGGTACCTAGGGATTGGCAGAGAGCATGCATAGTTCCTTTGTATAAAGGCAAAGGGGATAAAAGAGAGTGCAAAAATTATAGGGGGATAAGTCTGTTGAGTGTACCTGGTAAAGTGTATGGTAGAGTTATAATTGAAAGAATTAAGAGTAAGACGGAGAATAGGATAGCAGATGAACAATGAGGCTTTAGGAAAGGTAGGGGGTGTGTGGACCAGGTGTTTACAGTGAAACATATAAGTGAACAGTATTTAGATAAGGCTAAAGAGGTCTTTGTGGCATTTATGGATTTGGAAAAGGCGTATGACAGGGTGGATAGGGGGGCAATGTGGCAGATGTTGCAAGTGTATGGTGTAGGAGGTAGGTTACTGAAAGCAGTGAAGAGTTTTTAAGAGGATAGTGAGGCTCAAGTTAGAGTATGTAGGAAAGAGGGAAATTTTTTCCCAGTAAAAGTAGGCCTTAGACAAGGATGTGTGATGTCACCGTGGTTGTTTAATATATTTATAGATGGGGTTGTAAGAGAAGTAAATGCGAGGGTCTTGGCAAGAGGCGTGGAGTTAAAAGATAAAGAATCACACACAAAGTGGGAGTTGTCACAGCTGCTCTTTGCTGATGACACTGCGCTCTTGGGAGATTCTGAAGAGAAGCTGCAGAGATTGGTGGATGAATTTGGTAGGGTGTGCAAAAGAAGAAAATTAAAGGTGAATACAGGAAAGAGTAAGGTTATGAGGATAACAAAAAGATTAGGTGATGAAAGATTGAATATCAGATTGGAGGGAGAGAGTATGGAGGAGGTGAACGTATTCAGATATTTGGGAGTGGACGTGTCAGCGGATGGGTCTATGAAAGATGAGGTGAATCATAGAATTGATGAGGGAAAAAGAGTGAGTGGTGCACTTAGGAGTCTGTGGAGACAAAGAACTTTGTCCTTGGAGGCAAAGAGGGGAATGTATGAGAGTATAGTTTTACCAACGCTCTTATATGGGTGTGAAGCGTGGGTGATGAATGTTGCAGCGAGGAGAAGGCTGGAGGCAGTGGAGATGTCATATCTGAGGGCAATGTGTGGTGTGAATATAATGCAGAGAATTCGTAGTTTGGAAGTTAGGAGGAGGTGCGGGATTACCAAAACTGTTGTCCAGAGGGCTGAGGAAGGGTTGTTGAGGTGGTTCGGACATGTAGAGAGAATGGAGCGAAACAGAATGACTTCAAGAGTGTATCAGTCTGTAGTGGAAGGAAGGCGGGGTAGGGGTCGGCCTAGGAAGGGTTGGAGGGAGGGGGTAAAGGAGGTTTTGTGTGCGAGGGGCTTGGACTTCCAGCAGGCATGCGTGAGCGTGTTTGATAGGAGTGAATGGAGACAAATGGTTTTTAATACTTGACGTGCTGTTGGAGTGTGAGCAAAGTAACATTTATGAAGGGATTCAGGGAAACCGGCAGGCCGGACTTGAGTCCTGGAGATGGGAAGTACAGTGCCTGCACTCTGAAGGAGGGGTGTTAATGTTGCAGTTTAAAAACTGTAGTGTAAAGCACCCTTCTGGCAAGACAGTGATGGAGTGAATGATGGTGAAAGTTTTTCTTTTTCGGGCCACCCTGCCTTGGTGGGAATCGGCCAGTGTGATAATAAAAAAAAAAAAAATAATTACATTGTATAATAATAATAATAATAATAATAATAATAATAATAATAATAATACAGTGGACCCCCAGTATTCGATATTAATCCATTCCTGAGAGCTCATCGAATACCGATAATATCGAAAACCGAATCAATTTTCCTCATAAGAAATAATGAAAATCAAATTAATCCGTGCAAGACACCCAAAAGTATGAAAAAAAAAAAATTTACTACATGAAATATTAAGTTTAATGCAATAGAATAATTACAATAACAATAAAATAATTGACACTTACCTTTAATGAAGATCTGATGATGACTGATGGGATGGAAGGAGGGGAGAGGTGTTAGTGTTTAGAAGGGGAATCCCCTTCCATTAGGACTTGAGGTAGCAAGTCCTTTTCCAGGGTTACTTCCCTTCTTCTTTTAATGCCACTAGGACCAGCTTGAGAGTCACTGGACCTCTGTCGCACAACAAATCTGTCCATAGAGCTCTGTACCTCCCGTTCCTTTACGATTTGTCTAAAATGGGCCACAACATTGTCATTGTAATAGCTGTGTTAGGGTGATTTTCATTCATAAAGGTTTACACTTCAACCCACTGCACACACATTTCCTTAATTTTTGAAGTAGACACAATGTATTCCACAACTGGTATAGGCTTCTCAGGGTTAGCCCCAAACCCTTCAAAATCTTTCTTAATTTCCATACTAATTCTCACCCTTTTTACCACAGGGTTGGCACTAGAAGCTTTCTTGGGGCCCATGGTGACTTATTTTGCAGAAACAAACACCAAACACAGTGATAATATGGATAATATGGAATGTACCGAATGTATCCTTAGATGCGCGCACACTGGCTGGCTTGTAAACACTGGCACACTAGGGGCAGTTCAGGCCACATGTGGACAGGTCTCGTACGAATCGTATCGAATACCGAGTTTTCAATCTAATACCGAGGAAAATTTTTTGCGATATAATGCATCGAATACTGGATTTATCGAATACCGATGCCATCGAATACCGGGGGTCCACTGTATTAATAATAATAATCTACTATATGTACAATACTAAAGCAGGAGTCTATAAAAGCTATAGCGCCAGCAAAGGGCGTTACAGTAATTTCTAAGCAGTGGACCTCTGTCAAATAAAAAATTGGTAAAGCTGCTGTTGATATGGTTGACGGAGAAACAGCTCACAGGAAATATGTAGTGTAATGAGATAAACATAAAAATTGTACATAGCAGTTCTTAAGAAAAGTGTGAACTCCTGACAGGATATGCCACTCTGCATTTCTTCTCCAAGATATGTAAATGTTGTATGTACACCAAATTTAATTCAGTTAGCCTCACAAACTTTGTTTTCTCTTATAATAACACCTCTTCCCTCCACTGTCCATGTAATGACATATTTTATTCATTCTAGAGTGTATATCAGGTTTCTATGTTATTCATATTGTTTATTATGTCATATTAGATGAATTGTGACAGATAAATAAACCATAGAGTTGATATTAGGGTTATTTTGTCATGCCTCCTGAGAGCGGGAATTCAGCTGGAACGAATTAATTGCATTTCAATTAATTTAAATGAGAAAAATTAACCCAGCATACGAACAAATCAGGATACAAACAAGTCCATGGAACGGATTAAATTCGTAACCTGAGGTTCCACTGTGTAAGCTTCTAAACTGTTGTATCTGGGTGCCTCTGCAAAGAGAGCGATTATGTGTGAGTGAGGTGGTGTTGAATGATGATTAAAGTATTTTCTTTTTTTGGAGATTTTCTTTCTTTTTGCGTCACCCTGCCTCGGTGGGAGACGGCCGAGGCACGGTGACCAAAATTTAACTGTGCCAATTAGGTTCAGAAACCTAAATGGTTGTTCTAAGCTACTCTGATGAACATTCATTATAGTATACATACATATACATAAAGGCAAAGGGGACAAAAGAGAGTGTAAAAATTATAAGGGAATAAGCCTGTTGAGTATACCTGGCAGTGTATGGTAGTCATTATTGAAAGAATTAAGATTAAGACAGAGAGTAGGATAGCAGATGAAGAAGGAGGCTTCCCGAAAGGAAGAGGGTGTGTAGACCAATTGTTTACAAAGAAACATACAGGTGAACACTATTTAGATTGTGGCAGATGCTGCAGGTGTATGGAATAGGAGGTAGGTTACTGAAAGCAGCAAGAGTTATTATGAGGCTAGTGAGGCTCAGGTTAGAGTATGTAGGAGAGAGGGAGATTATTTCCCAGTAAAAGTAGGCCTTAGACAAGGATGTGTGATGTCACCAGGGTTGTTCAATATATTTACAGATGGGGTTGTAATAGAAGTGAATGTGAGGGTCTTGGCAAGAGGTGTGGGGTTAAATGATAAGAAATCAAACACAAAGTGGGAGTTGTCACAGTTGCTCTTTGCTGATGACACTGTGCTTTTGGGAGATTCTGAAAAGAAGTTGCAGAGGTTGGTGGATGAATTTGGTAGGGTATGTAAAAGAAGAAAATTAAAAGTGAATATAGGAAAGAGTAAGGTGATGAGAATAACAAAAAGATTAGGTGACAAAAGATTGGATATCAGACTGGAGGAAGAGAATATGGAGGAGGTGAATGTATTCAGATATTTAGGAGTGGACGTGTCAGCAGATAGGTCTATGAAGGATGAGGTGAATCATAGAACCGATGAGGGGAAAAGGGTGACTGCTGCACTGAAGAGTCTATGGAGACAAAAAACTTTGTCTATGGAAGCAAAGAGGGGAATGTATGAGAGTATAGTTATATCAACACTCCTATATGGGTGTGAAGCATGGGTGGTGAAAGTTGCAATGAGGAGAAGGCTGGAGGCAGTGGAGATGTCATGTCTGAGGGCAATGTGTGATGTGAATATAATGCAGAGAATCTGAAGTTTGAAAATTAGGAGGTGTGGGATTACCAAAACTTTTATCCAAAGGGCTGAGGAGCGGTTGCTGAAGTGGTTTGGACATGTAGAGAGATTGGAAAGAAACAGAATGACTTCGAGCGTGTATAAATCTGTAGTGGAAGCAAGGTGGGGTAAGGGGTCGGCCTAGGAAAGGTTGGAGGTAGGGGGGTAAAGGAAGTTTTGTGTGCAAGTGGCTTGGACTTCCAGCATGCGTGAGTGTATTTGATAGGAGTGAATGGAGAATGGTTTTTAATACTTGATGTGCTGTTGGAGTATGAGCAAAGTAACATTTATGAAGGGATTCAGGGAAACTGGCAGGCCGCACCCCAATCCTGGAGATGGGAAGTAAAGTGTCTGTACTCTGAAGGAGGGGTGTTAATGTTGCAGTTTTATAACTGTAGCGTAAAGCACCCTTCTGGCAAGACAGTGATGGAGTGAATGATGATGAGTTTTTCTTTTTTGGGCCACCCTGCCTTGGTGGTAATCGGCCAATGTGTTTACCTGGAGTTTACCTGGAGAGGGTTTCGGGGGTCAATGCCCTCGCGGCCTGGTCTGAGATCAGGCCTCATGGTGGATCAGGTCTGATCAACCAGGCTGTTACTGCTGGCCACACGCAAGCTGACGTACGAACCACAGCCCAGTTGGTCAGGTACTGACTTTAGATGCCTGTCCAGTACCTTCTTGAAGACAGTCAGGGGTCTATTGGTAATCCCCCTTATGTATGCTGGGAGGCAATTGAACAGTTTGGGCCCCAGACACTTACTGTGTTGTCTCTCAGTGTACCCGTGGCACCCCTGCTTTTCATCGGGGGAATGTTGCATCTCCTGCTGAGTCTTTTGCTTTTGTGGGGAGTGATTTTCGTGTGCAGGTTTGGTACCAATTCCTCCAGGACCTTCCAAGTGTATATTATCATGTATCTCTCTCACCTGCATTCAAGGGAATACAGATCAAGGACCTTCAACCGTTCCCAGTAGTTTAGGTGCCTTATCATACTTATGTGTGCCATGAAAGTTCTTTGTACACTTTCCAGGTCTGCAATATCACCAGCCTTGAAGGAGGCCGTTAGTGTACAGCAGTATTCCAGCCTACCGACCACAAGCGATTTGAAGAGAATCATCATGGGCTTGGCGTCCCTAGTTTTGAAGGTTCTCATTATCCATCCTATCATTTTCCTAGTGGATGAGGTAGATACACTGTTGTGGTCTTTGAAGGAGAGATTTTTTTTTTTTTTTTCAACAAGTCGGTCATCTCCCACCGAGGCAGGGTGACCCAAAAAAGAAAGAAAATCCCCAAAAAGAAAATACTTTCATCATCATTCAACACTTTCACCACACTCACACATTATCACTGCTTTTGCAGAGGTGCTCAGAATACAACAGTTTAGAAGCATATACGTATAAAGATACACAACACATCCCTCCAAACTGCCAATATCCCAAACCCCTCCTTTAAAGTGCAAGCATTGTACTTCCCATTTCCAGGACTCAAGTCCGACTATATGAAAATAACCGGTTTCCCTGAATCCCTTCACTAAATATTACCCTGCTCACACTCCAACAGATCGTCAGGTCCCAAGTATCATTCATCTCCATTCACTCCTATCTAACACGCTCATGCACGCTTGCTGGAAGTCCAAGCCCCTTGCCCACAAAACCTCCTTTACCCCCTCTTTCCAACCCTTTCGAGAACGACCCCTACCCCTCTTTCCTTTCCCTATAGATTTATATGCTTTCCATGTCATTCTACTTTGATCCATTCTCTCTAAATGACCAAACCACCTCAACAACCCCTCTTCTGCCCTCTGACTAATGCTTTTATTAACTCCACACCTTCTCCTAATTTACACACTCTGAATTTTCTGCATAATATTTACACCACACATTGCCCTTAGACAGGACATCTCCACTGCCTCCAACCGTCTCCTCGCTGCTGCATTTACCACCCGAGCTTCACATCCATATAAGAGTGTTGGTACTACTATACTTTCATACATTCCCTTCTTTGCCTCCATAGATAACGTTTTTTGACTCCACATATACCTCAACGCACCACTCACCTTTTTTCCCTCATCAATTCTATGATTAACCTCATCCTTCATAAATCCATCCGCCGACACTTCAACTCCCAAGTATCAGAAAACATTCACTTCTTCCATACTCCTCCTCCCCAATTTGATATCCAATTTTTCTTTATCTAAATCATTTGATACCCTCATCACCTTACTCTTTTCTATGTTCACTTTCAACTTTCTACCTTTACACACATTCTCAAACTCATCCACTAACCTTTGCAATTTTTCTTTAGAATCTCCCATAAGCACAGTATCATCAGCAAAAAGTAACTGTGTCAATTCCCATTTTGAATTTGATTCCCCATAATTTAATCCCACCCCTCTCCCAAACACCCTAGCATTTACTTCTTTTACAACCCCATCTATAAATATATTAAACAACCATGGTGACATTACACATCCCTGTCTAAGACCTACTTTTACCGGGAAGTATTCTCCCTCTCTTCTACATACCCTAACCTGAGCCTCACTATCCTCATAAAAGCTCTTTACAGCATTTAGTAACTTACCGCCTATTCCATATACTTGCAACATCTGCCACATTGCTCCTCTATCCACTCTATCATATGCCTTTTCTAAATCCATAAATGCAATAAAAACTTCCCTACCTTTATCTAAATACTGTTCACATATATGCTTCAATGTAAACACTTGATCTACACATCCCCTACCCACTCTGAAACCTCATTGCTCATCCGCAATCCTACATTCTGTCTTACCTCTAATTCTTTCAATTATAACCCTACCGTACACTTTTCCTGGTATACTCAGTAAACTTATTCCTCTATAATTTTTACATTCTCTTTTGTCCCCTTTCCCTTTATATAAAGGGACTATACATGCTCTCCGCCAATCCCTAGGTACCTTCCCCTCTTTCATACATTTATTAAACAAAAGTACCAACCACTCCAACACTATATCCCCCCCTGCTTTTAACATTTCTGTCATGATCCCATCAGTTCCAGCTGCTTTACCCCCTTTCATTCTATGTAATGCCTCACGTACCTCCACCGCACTTACATTCTGCTCTTCTTCACTCCTAAAAGATGGTATACCTCCCTGGCCAGTACATGAAATTACCACCTCCCTTTCTTCCTCAACATTTAAAAGTTCCTCAAAATATTCTCGCCATCTACCTAGTACCTCCCTCTCCCCATTTACTAACTCCCCTACTCTGTTTTTAACTGACAAATCCATACTTTCCCTAGGCTTTCTTAACTTGTTTAACTCACTCCAAAATTTTTTCTTATTTTCATTAAAATTTCTTGACAGTGCCTCTCCCACTCTTTCATCTGCTCTCCTTTTGCACTCTCTCACCACTCTCTTCACCTTTGGATAGTATTTCAAGCCTAACTAATGGTTAAAACCAATACAAGATTAATATCGCAGAGCTGACATCATAATAATTATACAGTATAGAAGAAATATAGAGCAAGGTAAAACTAAATTATGAAATCTAGAACTGGATCTATAAGTGTGATGGGAGAAGATAAGAAAGTGTGACATAATCTGACATAATTTAAAACATAAACAGTGTGTAGCATACATGACAGAACTACTGACACTTACAGGAGCTTGACAAGATTTACATTGTTGTATATATGTTGTTTAATATATATTTAAAGTACCATACTGAATATCTGTGACTACTGCATAAAACAATAACATACATAAGGGTTTGTTTTTCTGGATCAATGAACCACACAGGAATTATGATTGACAAATATACAGTATCCCAAATACTCTACCTATATTAAGGATGTCTCTACTCACTCTTCCTCAGTATGTGCAGATTTTCCCCTTCCTGACATCAAATATTTATTAACCATCCACCATCCTGAATTAAACCCTGGGTTTGCATGAAATTTCACCATTTGTTTTCCAATTTTTGACAAAGATATGAAGTTTCTTGCCCTTCTTTATTTTGACATATACTGTACAGTGTTCAGACCAATGCCAATACATTAGGTCCCCCCACAAGTCTAGTACAGACAAACTTGTTGTATGGCAAACCCAAACAAATTAAAGTTGATCTAATCACATCTCAGATAATGGGAGTCACACTGTCTAGGAAAATTATTCTAACGTAGGTCATAGTCCAACAATGACCCAATCAGTGGTTCCTCTGAGTATTCATAGATTATTCCTTTGGCTCAATGGCTGGGGCATGGTGACTGCTGGCATGTGATCAGTGGTGAGCCACTGCTTATGGTCTATAATGGGAGAGCCACAAAAATCCACCAACTGTGTGTAGTGCTGGACATCGTGGAATGTGTGCTGACTCCAGCAGTGAAGTAGTCAATGACTATGTGGCTTAAGCAGCATGGTTGCAGGCCTCCATCTCTTGGTAAATGATGATAAACCCTGACTCAGAGAATAAGGGAAGTTTTAAGTTTGTTAGGAAAAATTGAAGAAATATTTAAAAAGTTTCAGTCATTCACTTTACCTTAATCTCTGAGGACTTTATGCATGAATACTGAGCACCTGCAGGAACAAATCGCAAAAGCTTGGTACCCACTATTGTTGTTTTAGAATTCTTGGCTGACTTTTGACTCTCTAGGCTATCAACTCGAACCATCAAAGAGACTAGAAAGAAAATTTAAATTATGCTAATATAATATACTGTATGGTACTTTGTTAGTGTAATAAAATATGATATAATTGACATCTTAATACAAACACTGAGATGTGAACATGATACACTAGTTTAAAAATAAATACAGTGGACCCCTGCTTAACGATCACCTCCCAATGCGACCAATTATGTAAGTGTATTTATGTAAGTGCGTTTGTACGTGTATGTTTGGGGGTCTGAAATGGACTAATCTACTTCACAATATTCCTTATGGGAACAAATTCGGTCAGTACTGGCACCTGAACATACTTCTGGAATGAAAAAATATCGTTAACCGGGGGTCACAAATCTAACGACACTCCAAACTGCAAAAGTCACCCAAACTTTTAAGTGCAGTAGTAGTACTGCACTTCCCACTTCCAGAAAAATAGCTAACTGATTTTCCCTGAGTTCCTTTCTAGACACTTTTCTCACTCCAACAGGGCATGAAATCACAAAAACCACTGATCTGAGATCTAAAGTCTCTCTCAACCAGGAGCCTGGTTATGGACCGGGCCGTGGGGACGTTGATCCCCGGTAAACAAGCTTGCCAGAAGCTCAAGCTCCTACTATTCAAAGCTTCCTTCACTGTCCCACTACCTCACCTTGGGATGTCTCCGACACCTTCCATCAATGCCAAAGTTAAACACCCTTTTTGTCAACCTATATTACTTCGTCCTTTATAAATGGCCAAACTATCTCAACAACCCATCCTCTGCTCTCTGAATGACACCTTTCATACTGCCACAACATTTTCAAATTTCTATGATCCTTATTCTATGCACAATGTTCAAATCAATCATTGATTCACTGCCTCTGAACTCCTCACTGCAGCATTGAAAAAATCATGCCTTACACCCATAAAAGAAGTGTTGGATTAATTTTACTCTGATATTCTCCATTTTGCTCCACTAATACACTCCTTTTGATCCACATGCATTTTTTTCCTCATCTATGTTATGATTGCTCTCAATTTTCAAACATCCACTCCCAAATACAGTGGACCCCCGCATAACGATTACCTCCGAATGCGACCAATTATGTAAGTGTAATTATGTAAGTGCGTTTGTACGTGTATGTTTGGGGGTCTGAAATGGACTAATCTACTTCACAATATTCTTTATGGGAACAAATTCGGTCAGTACTGGCACCTGAACATACTTCTGGAATGAAAAAACATCGTTAACTGGGGGTCCACTGTACAGTGGTCCCTTGTTTATCGTCGTTAATCCATTCCTGGAAGTGCGACGATTATCGAAATAGACGATTTTCGAATCAATTTTCCCCATAAGAAATAATGTAAATACAATTAATCTGTTCCTGACATCCAGAAGTATTAAAACAAAATTTTTTTTTACATGAAATATACATGTAGTACATAAACAATACAATGGGACATGATGAATGAAAAATTAACAGCATAACACTTACCTTTATTGGCGATTCTTCTTAGTGTATGGAAGACTGGAGGAGGAGAGAGATTGGATTAGTTACTGTTTGGAAGGGGAATCCCCTGCCATCAACACCTCAGGTACCAAGTCCTTTTCTGGGGTTACTTCACTTCTCTGTTTCTTAATGAAAAAAAAGTGTCCAGAGAGCTCTGTTTCTGGCGTCTCTTTAAAACTTCCCCAAAATGGGCCAAGACTCTGTCACTGTACAAGTTGCCGATATGGCTTGCAACATCCTTCTCAGGGTGATGTTTCTCCATAAATCTTTCCATCCTACCCCACATTGCAAAAATCTCCTTAATTTCTGAAGGCGGCACCTTCTTCCATCTCTCTTCCTCCTCCTCTGCAGCAAGATTCTGAGCTGCAATCTGATGCTGCTCCTGCTGAAGCTCTTGCAGCTCCTCAGTGGTTAGCTCTTCATTGTGGTCCTCCACCAACTTTTCCACATCCTCCAAACTCACATCCAACCCCATGGAACTCCCCAATGCCACAATAAAGTTTACAACTGACATAGGCTCATCAGGGTCAGCCACAAACTCTTCAAAATCCCTCTTGTGGATACAATCTGGCCACAATTTTCTCCAAGCAGAGTTCAAAGTCCTGTAGTCACTTCCTCCCAAGCCTTACCTATAAGGCTTATGCAATGGAGAATACTGAAGTGTTCTTTCCAAAAATCTCTTAGGGTCAAGTGAGTGTCTGAGGTCACATTAAAGCACCTTTTTAACATTGCTTTGGTGAAGAGTTTTTTAAAGTTTGAAATGACCTGCTGGTCCATGGGATGGAGGAGAGGAGTGGTATTCAGGGGCAAGAACTTTACTGTGATGAACTCAAACTCCTCCAGAATTAGGTCATCCAAGTTTGGAGGATGAGCAGGTGTATTGTCCATTATTAGGAGGCACTTGAGATCCAATTTCTTTTCCAGGAGGTAATTCTTCACACTAGGGCCAAACACTTCATTGAACCACTCAACGAAAATTTCCCTCGTAACCCATGCCTTATTATTAGATCTCCAAAACACACACAATTTACTCTTCATAACATTGTTTTTCCTGAACACTCTGGGATTTTCAGAATGGTACACTAGTAACGGCTTCACTTTGAAATTCCCACTAGCATTAGCACAGAACATGAGCGTCAGCCTGTCTTTCATAGGCTTGTGTCCTGGCAGTCCCTTTTCCTCCTGAGTAATGTAGGTCCTCTTTTGGCATTTTCTTCCAAAAGAGGCCTGTTTCATCACACCTCAACACTTGTTCAGGTTTCAGTCTTTCAGCCTCTATGTATTCCTTGAATTCACTTACGAATTTTGTAGCTGCAATTTTGTCTGAACTGGCAGCCTCACCATGCCTTATCACACTGTGTATGCCACTACAGTTCTTGAATCTCTCAAACCAAACTTTGCTGGCCTTAAATTCACAAATATCAGTACTCGTTGCAGGCAATTTCTTTACCAGATCGTCATGCAACTGCCTAGCCTTTTCACAAATAATCGACATCATAAGACTATCTCCTGCTAATTGTTTCTCGTTTATCCACACCAATAATAACTTCTCAACATCTTTTAGTACTGTTGATCTCAATTTTGTCAGCATATTTACCCCCTTTGCAACAACAGCTTCCTTGATTTCCTTTTTCTTGGCCACGATGGAAGATATGGTTGTACGGGATTTGTTATACATCCTGGCCAGTTCGGCCACACGTACGCCACTGTCATATTGTTCAATGACGTTTTTCTTAAATTCAATTGTATTTCTCACCTTCTTTACCAAAGGCTTGGCACTAGGAGCTTTCTTTGGAGCCATGGTAGCTTATTTAGCACTTGCAAGCACTAAAATAAATGGAATATTATGAAATATTTTGTATGAGCAAGTGAGGGAACTGTCGCTCACTGGTAAACAATTTCACACCGGCTGGGAAGGGAGGCCGAGGCGTCTCAGAGCCGTGAGTACGTCTCCAGAATGAACGGCGATTAGCGAGTCAACCAACCATTTGTGAGCCAATGTTTGGCCGAAAATAACGCGACGATTTCCGAAAAGGACGACTATCGAGCCCGACGATTATCGAGAGACCACTGTACATATATGCTATAGCTTCATCTATCAGTGATCCTACAGACAAAAATACAGGTACGGAAACGTTATCTCAAACCCCTTAACTGTCCAAACTTAGATCTATGCTACCGCTAATGCTCCAAACGTAAATCTACGTTTTATTTTCCCTGCCTCCAAATTTGGCATGATTGACCTAAGATGCCTGGTCAGTATAGAATGGGTCTTAACCCTTGGTGTGCACAGTAGTAAAACACTCTGGGACCACTTAGTGCCTTGTGGGAGCACCAGTTCAATTGAGCGCCAGCTAGAGCAAACAGCGTGGCAAACACCATGGATTCACTGATGTCATGTCGTATTAACACTCCGCTTTTAAGAGGAAAGTGTCATCATGCCAGAATGTCCTATAACCTATGCCCTAAGTAAAATGAAACGATTCTGGAACGTGTAATTTCGGCAGGCTGGCAGACCAGCTGGCTAGCCGGCAGCTGGATGGCTGATTGGCTGGCCGACGGCTGACTGATTGGATGTCTCTATCTCTGTCTGTCTGTCTGTATCTATCTCTATCTCACAGAAACACACACGTAAATACAATTATACATAGTGTAAATTACCTAGGATAACCCAAAAAATCCAGAAAAAGTGCTATACTGCACTTGTAGGTAGTGATCGTGTATAATACCAGTTGGTTCGTGAGCAACTCTCTGAGACAAGAGAGACAAGCAGACAGAACGACACACACACACAGGCAGACAGATAGAAAGCTAGACAGACAGATACAGAGAGCTAGACAGACAAGTAGAGAGCTAGACAGATAGACAGAGAACTAGACAGAGCTAGACAGACAGAAAGCTAGACAGATAGACAGAGAGGTAGACATATAGACAGACATGTTTATGTTTAACAGTGAAAACAAATAAAGCAAAGGCTTATCAAATGTCACCACTGTCATTAGTGGAATGATAAGATAAGACAAATCACATGTCACCACTGTCATTAGTGGGGTGATAAGATAAGATGACGTTCATCAAATGTCAGTGGAGTGATAAGATAAGACAAGTGACATACTCTTACATCATGCTTCAAGGGAACTTATTATTATTATTATTTTTATTATTATTATTATATACTCCCTTGTATCCAAAACATTGCTGGAACCTATACATACTATGTATACATTTCTAGGCAATAGTATGTGACTAAGGTAGGTGAAAATGTTCACCTGTCACTGTGTTTGTGACTATTTGAGTACTATTTCAGTACCTAATACATGTATTAGTTTCAGAACAAAGATTAACCATGAAATCACAATAACTACTACAAATTGTCATTATCAGAACATAAAAATTATTTATTTTTTTATTTTTTATTATCACACTGGCCAATTCCCACCAAGGCAGGGTGGCCCGAAAAAGAAAAACTTTCACCATCATTCACTCCATCACTGTCTTGCCAGAAGGGTGCTTTACACTACACTTTTTAAACTGCAACATTAACACCCCTCCTTCAGAGTGCAGGCACTGTACTTCCCATCTCCAGGACTCAAGTCCGGCCTGCCAGTTTCCCTGAACCCCTTCATAAATGTTACTTTGCTCACACTCCAACAGCACGTCAAGTATTAAAAACCATTTGTCTCCATTCACTCCTAACAAACACGCTCACGCATGCCTGCTGGAAGTCCAAGCCCCTCGCACACAAAACCTCCTTTACCCCCTCCCTCCAACCTTTCCTAGGCCGACCCCTACCCCGCCTTCCTTCCACTACAGACTGATACACTCTTTAAGTTATTCTGTTTCGCTCCATTCTCTCCACATGTCCGAACCACCTCAACAACCCTTCCTCAGCCCTCTGGACAACAGTTTTGGTAATCCCGCACCTCCTCCTAACTTCCAAACTACGAATTCTCTGCATTATATTCACACCACACATTGCTCTCAGACATGACATCACCACTGTCTCCAGCCTTCTCCTTGCTGCAACATTCATCACCCATGCTTCACACCCATATAAGAGCGTTGGTAAAACTATACTCTCATACATTCCCCTCTTTGCCTCCAAGGACAAAGTTCTTTGTCTCCACAGACTCCTAAGTGCACCACTCACCCTTTTCCCCTCATCAATTCTATGATTCACCTCATCTTTCATAGACCCATCCGCTGACACGTCCACTCCCAAATATCTGAATACATTCACCTCCTCCATACTCTCTCCCTCCAATCTGATATCCAATCTTTCATCACCTAATTTTTTGTTATCCTCATAACCTTACTCTTTCCTGTATTCACTTTCAATTTTCTTCTTTTGCACACCCTACCAAATTCATCCACCAATCTCTGCAACTTCTCTTCAGAATCTCCCAAGAGCACAGTGTCATCAGCAAAGAGCAACTGTGACAACTCCCACTTTATGTGTGATTCTTTATCTTTTAACTCCACGCCTCTTGCCAAGACCCTCGCATTTACTTCTCTTACAACCCCATCTATAAATATATTAAACAACCACGGTGACATCACACATCCTTGTCTAAGGCCTACTTTTACTGGGAAATAATTTCCCTCTTTCCTACATACTCTAACTTAAGCCTCACTATCCTCGTAAAAACTCTTCACTGCTTTCAGTAACCTACCTCCTACACCATACACCTGCAACATCTGCCACATTGCCCCCCTATCCACCCTGTCATACGCCTTTTCCAAATCCATAAATGCCACAAAGACCTCTTTAGCCTTATCTAAATACTGTTCACTTATATGTTTCATTGTAAACACCTGGTCCACACACCCCCTACCTTTCCTAAAGCCTCCTTGTTCATCTCCTATCCTATTCTCCGTCTTACTCTTAATTCTTTCAATAATAACTCTACCATACACTTTGCCAGGTATACTCAACAGACTTATCCCCCTATAATTTTTGCACTCTCTTTTGTTCCCTTTGCCTTTATACAAAGGAACTATGCATGGTCTCTGCCAATCCCTAAGTACCTTACCCTCTTCCATACATTTATTAAATAATTGCACCAACCACTCCAAAACTATATCCCCACCTGCTTTTAACATTTCTATCTTTATCCCATCAATCCCGGCTGCCTTACCCCCTTTCATTTTACCTACTGCCTCATGAACTTCCCCCACACTCACAACTGGCTCTTCCTCACTCCTACAAGATGTTGTTCCTCCTTGCCCTATACACGAAATCACAGCTTCCCTATCTTCATCAACATTTAACAATTCCTCAAAATATTCCCTCCATCTTCCCAATACCTCTAACTCTCCATTTAATAACTCTCCTATAAAAATTATACAAATTAAAAAAAAAATGAGGGAAAAAAAAGGTATATCAGCAACACATCTGCAAGTGGCAGCGCTTCATGTTGCTGTCAGGTGAGCAACAAGTGCCAACTTTGCGGCCTTATATCTCCATAAGTACTGACTCTAGAATTTTTTTTTTTTACATTATGTAAAAAAAATGTGCTCATTATAAAAAAAAAAAACTATTTTTTTTCTTTCAAAATATTCGGAGCACTGGGCGAGAGCACGTAGATCTACGTCTGGACAGTTAAGGGGTTAAAAAATGCAAAATAAACTATTTTAAGAACCATTATTTTCCTATGATTAAGATATAGATCAAGGTAAAATAAAAACAAATAAAAATCTGCAATATAAAAGCTATTTGTACACCTGTATTTGGAGGTTATAAATACCTCCTTAACATTATGTCTCTCATGATTAACAACTTCATTGTATTTACTAAGAATAGCAAAACCAAGCAAGTGTCTCAACTGGCTAACAAAATGTTCAACAGCACTCATCCTTAGCTCCAATATGCTCCATAATCTGTACCAATATAGAGTTTTGAATTAATCTTAGTCTGCCCGAAATGCCTAGTCATGCTAGGTGTGATAGTGGCCCTCTCTGTAATTAGTTTTATATAATATGTAAACCACACAATATCCTATAATATGTAAACCCCGCATTGCATTCTTTATAGAGGATAAACTTGATTTGATATAGGAGCTTTGATAGACTGTGTATCGTGCCAGGATAAAACCATTCTCTTTGCTAAATTTGCAAACTGTTATGTAGTTACCTAGCTTCATTATCAATATACTCCATAACCTGTATCAATATAGAGCTAGAATTATTATTAATCATTCAACACTTTCACCACACTCGCACATTATCACTGTTTTTGCAGAGGTGCTCAGAATACAACAGTCTAGAAGCATAAACATATAAAGATACACAACATATCCCTCCAAACTGCCAATATCCCAAACCCCTCCTTTAAAGTGCAGGCATTGTACTTCCCATTTCCAGGACTCAAGTCCGACTATATGAAAATAACCGGTTTCCCTGAATCCCTTCACTAAATATTACCCTGCTCACACTCCAACAGATCGTCAGGTCCCAAGTACCATTCGTCTCCATTCACTCCTATCTAACACGCTCACGCACGCTTGCTGGAAGTCCAAGCCCCTTACCCACAAAACCTCCTTTACCCCCTCTCTCTTTGACAATATAAAAGCTATTTGTACACCTGTATTTGGAGGTTATAAATACCTCCTTAACATTATGTCTCTCATGATTAACAACTTCATTGTATTTACTAAGAATAGCAAAACCAAGCAAGTGTCTCAACTGGCTAACAAATGCCTAGTCATGCTAGGCATGATAGTGGCCCTCTATGTAATTAGTATTTTATAATATGTAAACCACACATTGTAACCAATATTTCATAATATGTAAACCTCACATTGCAATCTTTACAGAGAAATAAACATTTGTATTTGTATTTGTAATAAGTGCATTCATTTACTCACTCAGATGGAGTCGGAAAAACAAATTTAATTAACAACGGTGTAAGAGGGATAACATAATGCAAACTACATTTCACTCAAAATCTGAATGGAGCCAGAAACTATCTTACATTTGTGCCTCCTTACCCTTGTGTTCAGTAACAGCAAACATGTTGATGTTGGTGCATTTCACACTAATACTGTTGAAAGTTTCTCCAGGGACTTCTGATGTTTTTTCAGCTGCCTTCCTTGATACAATACTTCTGGAGTACTTTTTAAGTTCCTGAGAGTATCTGCAGGATACAAGTGTATACACAGTATTACAAAATTTTCATTAAAATACTAGATTCTCCAATTACTCAACAGCCATGTACCATAAGCAGCTTAGATAAGAATGCACAGTAAAGAATCTGAGCCATCTTAATTTCACTGTGAACTATGGTTGACTAGACATGGAACATTTAAATACCATCACTCTAAATGCCAAAATGTTGTGTCTCATAGTAAATCTTGAAGTGCTGAAACAGTAGCACTAAAGATGTCTGCTAAAGAATTCAATTTTCTTGATTATTTGGTAATCTTTAGCATGATGTTATTGCAACCAAAATACCTATTGAGTTTTCATTCTCAATTCCCATCTGCTTGTGGTGATAAAATGAAATAATAATGTAAATTTCAATATAAACTAAACATTATTTTTGTATTAAGTGAATAGTATAAAACTATAATGTTTTTAATATTACCCCAATATTTTAACTGTTCAAATAACTTATTTAATCCACTACTACAACTTCTACCAATGTGCCTCATTCCACTTCATACAATGTTTCAACTCATCACTTGTTTGCTACTAAGGCAAAACACATTAATCTCTACTAACTAACAACCTTTCCAGAAATGAAGAGTTCATTTACATCATTATGCTGGTAATACAGCCATCAGAGAACTAGTCTAGAAAATTTTAACAGTAAAATTTTTTTATTATACATACTTTTAGAATTAACATTTCTTGTCAAAAGGTCCTACAAAATTTGAATTATATTTTCTCCTCTTTGCTATCAAGTATGCTTTAATTTTAGCTCTAACTTTCTTACATTATCTTGTTCTTAACCTCTATTTTTCCAGAGATCTTTTTCTTCTTGCAACAAACTGGCTGTATCCCACCAAGGCAGGGTGACCCAAAAAGAAAAACAAAAGTTTCCCTTTTTAACTTCAGTAATGTATGCAGGAGAAGGGGTTACTAGCCCCTTGCTCCTGGCATGTTAGTCACTTTTCCAGAGATAAGCATATTAAATGACCCCTAAAAATGATTTGGTCAACACTTTTCAGTTTTTTATTAAACTATAAATTCAAAAAACACCCTGCATATTACTTTTGTCACAAGAAATGTCATCCTCATTCAAAAACTGTGATAACTTTAACTTTGAATCACCATTATATAACTGTAAACTCAAGTAATTCTGTGCTCTCACCTCTCACAATATTCAATTAATAATTTACAGGAAATGAAACAATATTTCACGGTTGCAGAACATTCACATTTACTTCATTTAATTTTTCAAACCAATCTTGTTGCAAACTGAAAACATTTTTATTAGTTATTAGTTGTAACATCCCATTTATTACACCATTAGCATACCTAATGAGAGATGTGATGAATGAACCCAAGTCAGGACTCCATTCCAGTTGCAAATTATCAACCAGTGCCTCAGCTTGAAGGGGAGGCAGAGAATTATTATTTCTGCTACTACCTTGAGGAACTGAGGAAAGTTGGACAAGACAAAGACCAATGCATGCTGGTGTTCCCCATACATGAATTCTTCTCGGGGCTGTAGCAGCTGAAATTGACTGTACGGTGGGAGTAATGCTATGCTGCACCTGTCCCAGTGTGGCCACCAGAGATTCCAAAATTAATTCTCCAGCAACCTGTGATGTCCACTGAGATAATGCAACACTGAAACGTGCATGCTGAAGACTAGTCTGACCATACGACGAACCTGGCATTGAACCTCCACAGCTGACATCCCACATTTCCATGATCATTCCAACACAATATCGATGCAACAGTTTTTTCCATGTAGCAGATTTCCCTTTGTCTCCTAATTCTGGAACCTGGTACAAGAGTTAATATTAGAAGACTTTGCAAAAATTTGTCTAGCATATAAATTTAATACAGTGGAACCTCCACTTACAAGCACATCCATGTGCGAGTTTTTCCAGATACAAGCAGTTGCTCGATCGGTTTTTTGCTTCCATAAGTGAGCGAAGTTTCCAGATGCGAGCGGGCCTCAAGGGAGGTTCCTTGATGCTGGTGAGGGACTCTTGCTCTTCATCTAGGGAATTGGATCTCAGTTGTTTGTTGGATTATCTTATTGAAACTTGGGCAATGTATGATGAAAAGATGCTTCTTAACGTACACCAAAAATGAAAGAAATCAGATCATAAATAACAGAGTTCACTTCTCAGCCATTAGCCTCCCTTTAGCGGTATATTTTCGTATGGTTTGTATGGTTGTATTCTCGCTTTTTTGGTCTCATTTGATAGAATGGAAGATATACTACAGAAATAGATATGATTTTGATTGCTTTCTTGATGAAAAGTACCTTGAAATTGAGCTCAAAGTAGCAGAAATGTTCGATTCTTTGGCGATGTTCCAGAGTAAATAAATGATGTCACCGTCCAATATCTGTCTGATTGGCACTGCCCCTCAACCTTCACATATTGGAAAGCTCTTCAATATGCTGCTAACAACAGTGGGAGCAGACATCATGGGGTAGCAGTGGCAGACAACATGAAGCAGCAGTGGCAGACAACATGAATCAGCAGTGGCAGATATGAAGCAGCAGTGGTAGACATCATGAAGCAGCAGTGGCAGACATCATGAGGTAGCAGTGGCAGACATCATAAGGTAGCAGTAGCAGACAACATGAAGCAGTAGTGGCAGACCTTGTGCCTTGAAAAACAACCTTGTTGTACTCTGGTAGCAACCTTGTTGTACCCTGGTAGCAACTTTGCTGTACCCTAGTAGCAATCTTGTTGTACCCTGGTAGCAACTTTGCTGTACCCTGGTAACAACCTTGTTGTACCTTGGTAGCAACCTTGTTGTACCCCAACAACAACAATGGCTGCTGTCACCACCACTAGCCACATACGTAATGACGTGTATTTTATTCATTCTAGTGCATATATCATGTTTCTATGTTATTAATATTGTTTATTATGTCATATTACATGAATTGTGATAGATAAATAAGCCGCAGACTCATATTAAGGAAGTTATTGAAGTATTTTCTCATGCCTGGAATTCCACTGGAACGAATTAATTCCATTTCAATTAATTTAAATGAAGAAAACTGACTCTGCAAATGAGCAAATCCAGATTCGAGCAAGGTCACGGAACGAATTAAACTCATGAGTGGAGGTTCCACTGTATTTTCTAAATACGAAACATGTACTGAGGTAAATAATTCAACACACTGTAGACTTGTTTTTAATTTACCAATCAAGTACGTATCTGTTTTTAAATGTGACATAAAACACACTTGCAGGTAAATGATTCAATACAATGAATGAAGATATCTAAGTAGTATATGGCAGTCAGAGATACTTACATAACTTTGTGCAGGAGGTAGAGGCTTCTGTCGGGACACATAGGTGGTCCATACACCTAAGTCACGATGATCATAGGATACATGAAGAGATCTAAATTCACTCTTCATATTTACTCGGTCACCAACAAACTAGAAAGATAGTCACTTGCATTGTATTACTAAATAACTGCTTTTTGATTGCAGAAAGTCAGAGCTCCTTGAGGGCCCACCTGGTATAAATCATGCCTACCTGTATTCCTACCTCACCTATTTTCTCTCAGAGGTTTTATAGTTGTACTGTGGCCACAACCTTGTTTGCTGCTCTCACTGGTCACTACTATATTGTTGTGTGCATGTTCTAGGTGGGGTGTGCAGGCATGACCAGCTCCAGTTATGAGCTGTAATATTACAGTTGGAGAAGGAAGAAACCTAGATCTGACCAATGCCCCTGATGCAAAAACATCTTTTAAAAGCAGAAACAGTTTCTTTGCTTTGGAGCTCTTGGGAGTGTTGCCATCTGGAATCATACATATCTTCTTTCTTTCAACAAACCAGCTGTATTCCACCGAGGAAGGGTGGCCCAAAAAGAAAAACTAGTTTCTCTTTTTAACTTCAGTAATTTTTTTTTTTTTCAACAAACCAGCCGTATCCCACAAAGGCAGGGTGGCCCAAAAAGAAAAACAAAAGTTTCTCTTTTTAAATTTAGTAATTTATACAGGAGAAGGAGTTACTAGCCCCTTGCTCCCAGCATTTTAGTTGCCTCTTACAACACGCATGGCTTATGGAGGAAGAATTCTGTTCCACTTCCCCATGGAGACAAGAGGAAATAAACAAGAACAAGAACTAGAAAGAAAATAGAGGAAAACCCAGAGGGGTGTGTGTATATATATGCTTGTATATGTATGCGTAGTGTGACCTAAGAGTAAGTAGAAATAGCAAGACGTACCTGAAATCTTGCATGTTTATGAGAGAGACAAAAGACACCAGCAATTCTACCATCATGTAAAACAATTACAGACTCTCATTTTACACTTACCTGGCAGAACAGTAGTACCTCCCTGGGTGGTTGTTATCTGCCAACCTACTGCTGAGGATGTATCAGAGATACCATAGGATAATAAACCTGCAAAAAAAAAAAAACTGGACTATCACCTTTTCTGGGTTCACTCCCTTGGCTGCTGACCTACCAGGATCCCACAGAAGAAAACTGAATAGTAAGCACTGAAGGATTCTTTCTGTACCAGAGACCAGAAAGGATCTTAGGTTTCCTTCTCCTCCCCAGCTGTGATATTCTGGCTGGCAACTGGAGCTGATACCACTGGCATACCCCACATAGTGCCTTGACTCCAAAACAATAAAGAAATGACCAGTGAGTGAGTGAAAGTTAATTTGGTATTATGTAGGAATAGGTATGATAAAATCCATCTGGGACCCCATAATCCCCAATGCATTCAATGTAAACTTTTATATTTAACTCAAGAATTATATTCATACTGTATACAATTTATCTTATTTTTGTTCTTTGATGGCAGTGTTTGCATCATTTACAAATTATCAACATGACCTTGCAAACATAAATATGTTCATTAACTGCAACTGTATGAAAGTAATGAATGACAACACTAAAATGATTTAGTCTCACTACTTGGCAGATGTACCTTGGCATATTTTGGATTAAACAAGACATTCAGGCAGGCAATCGTTTACTGAACAACTTTCAACTGAAAAATGCATGTTTGACCCAACATGTCAGTAGCTGATTATCCTATCCTTCCAAGAATGAATTTTCTCTTACCTGAGTTTGTAGGTTAAATCTAATGAGAAAAATGGAAGAGTCATGTACACACTGCAACCTTGTGTTGTCCACCTGCAACTCAGTGCTGAAGTCAGGCAGAAGGGCTGGCAGGTTCTCTAGGAATAAAGTAAGTTTTCATTTTTTAAAGTATTATTATGCACCCAGTCTATGAATCATTACTTAAGCAAACTATAAAGAATATCAGTAGGTAACTGACAGGGTATTGTATCATTCTGGCACAATAAATAGGTATAACAGAGTAAACCCTCCACATAACAGACTAAATTGGGGTGATTGTCCGAGTATCTGTTTAATAAGAATACTGTTAAAAATAACAAAAAAAGGCACTTAAGCAATCTATTGTGTACCTAAAATAGTGTTGTACACTTTTTTTTTTTTTTTTTTTTCAACAAGTCGGTCATCTCCCACCGAGGCAGGGTGACCCAAAAAAAAGAAAGAAAATCCCCAAAAAGAAAATACTTTCATCATCATTCAACACTTTCACCACACTCACACATAATCACTGCTTTTGCAGAGGTGCTCAGAATACAACAGTTTAGAAGCATATACGTATAGAGATACACAACATATCCCTCCAAACTGCCAATATCTCAAACCCCTCCTTTAAAGTGCAGGCATTGTACTTCCCATTTCCAGGACTCAAGTCCGACTATATGAAAATAACCGGTTTCCCTGAATCCCTTCACTAAATATTACCCTGCTCACACTCCAACAGATCGTCAGGTCCCAAGTATCATTCGTCTCCATTCACTCCTATCTAACACGCTCATGCATGCTTGCTGGAAGTCCAAGCCCCTCACCCACAAAACCTCCTTTACCCCCTCTTTCCAACCCTTTCGAGGACGACCCCTACCCCTCTTTCCTTCCCCTATAGATTTATATGCTTTCCATGTCATTCTACTTTGATCCATTCTCTCTAAATGACCAAACCACCTCAACAACCCCTCTTCTGCCCTCTGACTAATGCTTTTATTAACTCCACACCTTCTCCTAATTTCCACACTCCGAATTTTCTGCATAATATTTACACCACACATTGCCCTTAGACAGGACATCTCCACTGCCTCCAACCGTCTCCTCGCTGCTGCATTTACCACCCAAGCTTCACATCCATATAAGAGTGTTGGTACTACTATACTTTCATACATTCCCTTCTTTGCCTCCATAGATAACGTTTTTTGACTCCACATATACCTCAACGCACCACTCACCATTTTTCCCTCATCAATTTTATGATTAACCTCATCCTTCATAAATCCATCCGCCGACACGTCAACTCCCAAGTATCTGAAAACATTCACTTCTTCCATACTCCTCCTCCCCAATTTGATATCCAATTTTTCTTTATCTAAATCATTTGATACCCTCATCACCTTACTCTTTTCTATGTTCACTTTCAACTTTCTACCTTTACACACATTCTCAAACTCATCCACTAACCTTTGCAATTTTTCTTTAGAATCTCCCATAAGCACAGTATCATCAGCAAAAAGTAACTGTGTCAATTCCCATTTTGAATTTGATTCCCCATAATTTAATCCCACCCCTCTCCCGAACACCCTAGCATTTACTTCTTTTACAACCCCATCTATAAATATATTAAACAACCATGGTGACATTACACATCCCTGTCTAAGACACACAAGTTACAATAATATTCAATAAACATTGAAATTAACCCTTTCAGGGTCCAGAGGCCAAATTTCGAAGTGTGCACCAGTGTCCAAGAATTTTCAAAAAATAGTTTTGATATTCTTTCTTATGAAATAGTAGAGAATCTTTTTCTGAAGGTAATAAAACAAAAAGTACAAAATTTGATGAAAAACTGACGAGATTGTGCTCTTGCAAATTTTGATGTGTCAGCGATATTTATGCATTGGCGATTTTGCCGACTTCGATTCCAATTTTAGGCCAATTACCTTATTCCAGTAGACCAAATTCTTAGCTATTTCACTAGTATTACGTCTATTCTATCGATTGAGCACAAGAAATTGCCAATTCAACCGTTTCAACTACAAAATAAATAAAGTGATCGGAAATTGGTAATTTAGTCAATTTAGTGCAAAGTTCAAAACATTCCAATTTCAAAATAGGGTCCAGAATAAACAATGCAAGCATTCCTGGTACTAAACTAACATTTCCTCTGTTCATTAGTTACATTTTCAGGCTTTACAAATGAATTTCATTTTGATTTTTAATTCACATAATGATTTTTTATTCAAACCAAAAAATAGAAGATTAACTCTCATGCAATATTGTAATAATTGTATAAATAATATCAGCACATTTGTGAATGTATATTAGACCCACCAGCTGGTGTGTATTAAACATGTGAGGTCATTTGTTTACTCTTGAACAGTGGCAAAAATTTAACATTTCTGCTACTTTGAACTCAGTTTCAAGTCATTTTCACTACTAAAACCAATCAAAATCATCTCTATTTCTGTAATATATTTTCCATTCTATCAAATGAGACCAAGAAATCGCAAATACAACTATAAAAAACATACGAAAAAATACTGCAAAGTTGCTGTTTTAATCGAAAATTACGGTCTCAGTTTTTTTCTCTCATTATGCAGTGTGCTGCAGGATTTGTTTTATGTAGTGTACACATACCACACAGATGTATTCTCTCATATCTAAGCCCAAATTTACTCCTCACAGCTTATTAGAGTGAGCTGAGCTCATGGCATAGATCTATGGTTTGGACCCTCAACGTCAAGCTGTAGATCTACGGCATGGACCCCGAAAGGGTTAAAGGAATTAGAAGTGCTATTTACACAGCAGATTTTGCCCATTATTTCAAAATTTTGTTGCACATCAATGGGTTAAATAAATAACCCACATATAGGAGAATTAAACTTACGAAGATGTTTTCATCCCACTTAGACCATTATTAATTAAGTCACTATTAACTGGTATCACTAATTAATGGTCCAAGTCAGACCAAAATGTCATCATTAATTTCAGTCTCCTATGAGTGGATTATCTGTGTATTGTTCCAGTCACAGTATTGTGTCTTTTTATTATATACTGATGGTTTACAAAGTATCAGTACATTAATGGTATACAATATCGACAAGCTGAATTAAACAGAGATGCAACACCCAACTATACCTTCTTTTTGAAAATGTTTCACCAACCAGTTTTTGTTTTTAATAATTCAATACTGAGATTATCATACTGACTATTATTAAGATGAAGAGATTAAATGTTTCAAGCATGAATATGAAAGCTAAGAAAAATAAAGATGAGAGCATCAGGAATTCAAGAACTGTGTCATACGTATAGCACACCCAAAAGCTGGTTGGGAATTTGATGCCTCCATCATAATGGTAACATGTTGGATGATACCAGCATGATGATAACTTGATGTTACTGGTATGATGATAACCTGATGCTACCAGAATGATGGCATGCTGATGATACCAGCATGATGGTAACTTATGTTACTGACATGATGGCAACCTGATGTAACCAGAATGATGATACCAGCATGATGGCAACTTATTGTTACCAGTATAATGGCAATCTCAGCCAAGTATGTCTGAAATCAGAGTCAGAAACAGTTTAAAAATAAAGGATGAGGGAGTATCCCATTATCACCTATCACACTTGGTTTTCCTGGCAGGTGAATAGTAGCAGAAAAAACAGCTGTAAGGAAACTTGACTAGTATATGTTCTGTCTCATTCTATTAGACAGTAAAACAATGGATAAACACTAATTTATTTTTACTATCAAGGCACAGGGTTACTCTCTCTTAAAAAAAAAAAATGGCAATGAATTAGGACTGTCAGCTTACTGGTGCCATGGCTGCCCCTCTGAATCATCTGATGTTTGGATCCCTCCACCTTACATCTTTCTCATTTACATACACTTCCTCACTTTCTATTATGAATCACCAGCATGTTCAACAATCTAAGAACACATCACTACACTGTACAAGACACGGTAATGTGTAACTGCAATGTACTGATTAATACTATAGACTTGTCATGGATTCTGGGTTTTATTATTATTATTAATACATCGGCTGTTTCCCACCAAGGCAGGGTGGCCAGAAAAAGAAAAACCTTCATCATTCACTTCATCACTGTCTTGACTGAGGTGTGCTTACACTACAATTATAAAACTGCAACATTAACACCCCTCCTTCAGAGTGCAGGCACTGTACTTCCAACCTCCAGGACTCAAGTCCAGCCTGCCAGTTTCCTTGAATCCCTTCAAAAATGTTACCTTGCTCACACTCCAACAGTGCGTCAAGTCCTAAAAACCATTTGTCTCCATCCGCTCCTATCTAACACGCTGTTCTAGGGGCTTGGTGGAAGGCCAAGCCACTAGAACACAAAAACCTCCTTTACCCTTTCCCTCCAACCTTTCCTAGGCTGACCCCTACTCCACCTTCCCTCCACTACAGATCTGGGTTTTAGTGTGCACTAAAAATTATTATCAAACTGTTTGACACAGGCTCTATATAATATAAGCATCACATATATGACTGTAGAACTTTTAGTAAAATATCAGTAAGGTAAGGAGAGAAGATGCAAGAAATGTTCTACTTCAATTGGTCCAGCAAAAAAGGGAATGCAGGCTGACATGTGACCACCCCTTCAAATGGCAGGCAGATTGATCAAATTTACAGTGCATTAATGAAAATTTTGAATGTTATTGTTTTTTAAATTTATGTATCTTAGTCATGACCAGCAGACATTTCACAGAAAAACTGGGTGTACACTCATCTTTTATTTCTAAACGTAAGGGTAGTGGGGAAGATACAAAAAAAAAAAAAGTCCCTTATTTATTCAGGGAGAGGGTAAAAGAGGTTTTGTGTGCAAGGGACCTGGACATACAGCAGACATGTGTGATTGTGTTAGATATGAGTGAATGGAGACGAATGGTATTTGGGACCTGATAAGCTGTTGGAGTGTGAGCAGGGTAATATTTTGTGAAGGGATTCAAGAAAACTGGTTAGCCAGACTTGAATCCTGGAGGCAGGAAGAACAATGCCTGCAGTGTAAAGGAGGGATTTGGGATATTGTCTATTTGGAGTGACATCTAAACTGTCATGTCTGGGCACCTCTGCAAAGACAGTGATATTGCGTGAATGGTGGTGAAAGTGTTGAATGGTGGTGAAAGTGTTTCTTTCTGTTTTTGGGTCACCCTGCCTTGGTGAGATATAGTCGTTGTGCTAAAAAAAATATTTTTTACAAGTTTAAATCAACAAACTTCTACAGAGGTATTTACCTAATCCTCCTTCACGGTTAAGGTGAGTCTGGAGATCAATGCCAGCCAAAGATCCTTGCAGTGCCATTTGACTAAGGCTATTCATAAACTTTACTCCAATATCTTCAACTTTCACCTGAAATTTCTAGAAAAAAAAAATACATAATTGCTTCAGGTCCAAATCAATAATTAAAATATATTGTAACTAAAAAAAATGGAGTTTTCTACTGTTTTATATTCTTCAAGCATCAGGATTAGTTTGCCCAAAATGCATACCAGTGGTTTTCTTTTGTGCCTAACAAAGTTTTATTATAGTGGAACCTTGACTTACGAGTGTCCCAATGTACGAGTTTTTTGAGATACAAACCATCGATCAGTCTATTTTTTGCTCTGAGTTTTTAGCCGACATTTGGGTGGATAGGGGAGCAATGTGGCAGATGTTGCAAGTATATGGAATAGGTGGTAAGTTACTAAATACTGTAAAGAGCTTTTATGATGATAGTGAGGCTCAGGTTAGGGTGTGTAGAAGAGAGGGAGACTACTTCCCGGTAAAAGTAGGTCTTTGACAGGGATGTGTAATGTCACCATGGTTGTTTAATATATTTATAGATGGGGTTGTAAGAGAAGTAAATGCTAGGGTGTTTGTAAGAGGGGTGGGATTAAATTATGGGGAATTAAATACAAAATGGGAAGTGACACAGTTACTTTTTGCTGATGATACTGTGCTTATGGGAGATTCTAAAGAAAAACTGCAAAGGTTAGTGGATGAATTTGGGAATGTGTGTAAAGGTAGAAAGTTGAAAGTGAACATAGAAAAGAGAAGGTGATGAGGGTATCAAATGATTTAGATAAAGAAAAATTGGATACCAAATTGGGGAGGAGGAGTATGGAAGAAGTGAATGTTTTCAGATATTTGGGAGTTGAAGTGTCAGCGGATGGATTTATGAAGGATGAGGTTAATCATAGAATTGATGAAGGAAATAAGGTGAGTGGTGCATTGAGGTACATGTGGAGGCAAAAAATGTTATCTATGGAGGCAAAGAAGGGAATGTATGAAAGTATAGTAGTAGTACCAACACTCTTATATGGGTGTGAAGCTTGGGTTGTAAATGCTGCAGCAAGGAGGCAGTTGGAGGCAGTGGAGATGTCCTGTTTAAGGGCAATGTGTGGTGTAAATATTATGCAGAAAATTCGGAGTGTGGAAATTAGGAGAAGGTGTGGAGTTAATGAAAGTATTAGTAAGAGGGCTGAAGAGGGTTTGTTGAGCTGGTTTGGTCATTTAGAGAGAATGGATCAAAGTAGAATGACATGGAGAGCGTATAAATCTGTAGGGGAAGGAAGGCGAGGTAGGGGTCGTCCTCGGAAAGGTTGGAGGGAGGGGGTAAAGGAGGTGCTGTGGGCGAGGGGTTTGGACTTCCAGCAAGCGTGCATGAGCGTGTTAGATAGGAGTGAATTTAGACAAATGGTATCTGGGACCTGACGATCTGTTGGGGTGTGAGCAGGGTAATATTTAGTGAAGGGATTCAGGGAAACCGGTTATTTTATATAACCGGACTTGAGTCCTGGAAATGGGAAGTACAATGCCTGCACTCTAAAGGAGGGGTTTGAGATATTGGCAGTTTGGAGAGATATATTGTGTATTTTTATACATATATACTTCTATATATATTCTATATATACTTCACATATACTTCTAAGCAGGGGGGGATATAGTGTTTGAGTGGTTGGTACTTTTGTTTAATAAATGTATGAAAGAGGGGAAGGTACCTAGGGATTGGCAGAGAGCATGTATAGTCCCTTTATATAAAGGGAAAGGGGACAAAAGAGACTGTAAAAATTATAGAGGAATAAGCTTACTGAGTATACCAGGAAAAGTGTACGGTAGGGTTATAATTGAAAGAATTAGAGGTAAGACAGAATGTAGGATTGCGGATGAGCAAGGAGGTTTTAGAGTGGGTAGGGGATGTGTAGATCAGGTGTTTACATTGAAGCATATATGTGAACAGTATTTAGATAAAGATAGGGAAGTTTTTATTGCATTTATGGATTTAGAAAAGGCATATGATAGAGTGGATAGAGGAGCAATGTGGCAGATGTTGCAAGTATATGGAATAGGTGGTAAGTTATTAAATGCTGTAAAGAGTTTTTATGAGGATAGTGAGGCTCAGGTTAGGGTGTGTAGAAGAGAGGGAGACTACTTCCCAGTAAAAGTAGGTCTTAGACAGGGATGTGTAATGTCACCATGGTTGTTTAATATATTTATAGATGGGGTTGTAAAGGAAGTAAATGCTAGGGTGTTTGGGAGAGGGGTGGGATTAAATTATGGGGAATCAAATTCAAAATGGGAATTGACACAGTTACTTTTTGCTGATGATACTGTGCTTATGGGAGATTCTAAATTAAAATTGCAAAGGTTAGTGGATGAGTTTGGGAATGTGTGTAAAGGTAGAAAGTTGAAAGTGAACATAGAAAAGAGTAAGGTGATGAAGGTGTCAAATGATTTAGATAAAGAAAAAATTGGATATCAAATTGGGGAGGAGGAGTATGGAAGAAGTGAATGTTTTCAGATACTTGGGAGTTGACGTGTCGGCGGATGGATTTATGAAGGATGAGGTTAATCATAGAATTGATTGAGGGAAAAAAGGTGAGTGGTGCGTTGAGGTATATGTGGAGTCAAAAAACGTTATCTATGGAGGCAAAGAAGGGAATGTATGAAAGTATAGTAGTACCAACACTCTTATATGGGTGTGAAGCTTGGGTGGTAAATGCAGCAGCGAGGAGACGGTTGGAGGCAGTGGAGATGTCCTGTTTAAGGGCAATGTGTGGTGTAAATATTATGCAGAAAATTCGGAGTGTGGAAATTAGGAGAAGGTGTGGAGTTAATAAAAGTATTAGTCAGAGGGCAGAAGAGGGGTTGTTGAGGTGGTTTGGTCATTTAGAGAGAATGGATCAAAGTAGAATGACATGGAAAGCATATAAATCTATAGGGGAAGGAAGGCGCGGTAGGGGTCGTCCTCGAAAGGGTTGGAGAGAGGGGGTAAAGGAGGTTTTGTGGGTAAGGGGCTTGGACTTCCAGCAAGCGTGCGTGAGCGTGTTAGATAGGAGTGAATGGAGACGAATGGTACTTGGGACCTGACGATCTGTTGGAGTGTGAGCAGGGTAATATTTAGTGAAGGGATTCAGGGAAACCGGTTATTTTCATATAGTCGGACTTGAGTCCTGGAAATGGGAAGTACAATGCCTGCACTTTAAAGGAGGGGTTTGGGATATTGGCAGTTTGGAGGGATATGTTGTGTATCTTTATATGTGTATGCTTCTAGACTGTTGTATTCTGAGCACCTCTGCAAAAACAGTGATAATGTGCGAGTGTGGTGAAAGTGTTGAATGATGATGAAAGTATTTTCTTTTTGGGGATTTTCTTTCTTTTTTGGGTCACCCTGCCTCGGTGGGAGACGGCCGACTTTTTTAAAAAAAAAAAAAAAAAAAAAAAAATACTTCTAAACTGTTGTATTCTGGGCACCTCTGCAAAAACAGTGATTATGTGTGAGTGAGGTGAAAGTGTTGAATGATGATGAAAGTATTTTCTTTTTGGGGATTTTCTTTCTCTCTGGGTCACCCTGCCTTGGTGGGAGATGGCCGACTTGTTGAAAAAAAAAAAATTGAGTTACAAGCCAGCTTCCCCCCACTTTTCCCTCAACCCAAAACCTAGACACCTCTCTTGTTTATCTATGATTCCATGCTTAAATTCCATGGAAATCATCCTCTTTTTCTTCTCGGCACTGTCCTTTACACTTACTTTCTTAGGACCCATGCTTTGATGAGCGAAATATGGCCAAATGACTGTCAAAGGTATAAGCAAAGCAGGAGAGAACTGCTCCCACAGCTAGGTAAGCAGTGCACTGAGTTGGCTTCGTTCTGAAGCTCTCGTAATAATGTATTATTATTAATTTAGGGAAATGAAGCTCTATCATTATTGTAATAATAATAATAATTATTATGTATTATAATTATTATTATTATTGATAATAATTTTGGGAACTGAAGCTCTATTCTTATTATAATTATTTTTAGTTTTTATTATTTTTATTATTATTATTATTATTATTATTATTATTATTATTATTTTTATTATCATTATTAATTTAGGTAACTTGAGCACATATCCAATTCCCTAAATTAATAATAATAGTAATAATAATAATAATGATAATTATTAATTATGATAGAGCTTCAGTTCCCTAAATTATCAATAATAATAATAATAATAATAATAATAATAATAATAATAATAATAATAATAATAACAACAATAATAATAATAATAATAATAATAAATAACAAAAAGGCACAATACCGTGACTGGAACGATACACAAATAACCCGCACATAAAAGACAGAAGCTTACGACGACGTTTCGGTCCGACTTGGACCATTGACAAAGTCACACTGACTTTGTCAATGGTCCAAGTCGGACCGAAATGTCGTCGTAAGCTTCTGTCTTTTATGTGCGGGTTATTTGTGTAATAATAATAATGTTTGTAGATGAATGGTTCAGAGAACCGACATGTTGATAAATTAGACACATGTGCAACTCTTGGGTATCTTTATTGAGGAAACCTTTCGCCACACAGTGGCTTCATCAGTCCATACCATTCATCTACAAACCTGTCAGACACTGCAACTTCTTGGGATCTTAATACTTAGGAATTCTTCACTTGCCTAATTCTAGGGCACGACCTACTTCCACATTGAACAAATGTGACACCACCTATGACTGCTGCACCTCTCCTGCCATACGGTTTATAAGCTGCTTCTCCGCTCATATGCCGTATTCTATTCAAGATTGATGGACTGAACACATCAACTCAAGGTTGAGGGACTGATTACCTCATTCTCCTCCTGTTCTTCAAGTTTCTCCTACATATGGACTGATGAAGCCACTGTGTGGCGAAACGTTTCCTCAATAAAGATACCCAAGAGTTGCACATGTGTCTAATTTATCAATAATAATAATAATATTGGCAGTTTGGAGGGATATGTTGTGTATCTTTATACCTATATACTTCTAAACTGTTGTATTCTGAGCACCTCTACAAAAACAGTGATTATGTGTGAGTGAGGTGAAAGTGTTGAATGATAATGAAAGCGTTTTCTTTTTGGGGATTATCTTTCTTTTTGGGTCACCCTGCCTCGGTGGAAGACGGCCGACTTGTTAAAAGAAAAATAATAATAACAATTATTACAATAATGATAGAGCTTCAGTTCCCTAAATTATTATCAATAATAATAATAATATTACAATAACAATAGAGCTTCAGTTCCCTAAATTAATTACAATAATAATAATATCAAATTGGGGAAGAGGAGTATGGAAGAAGTAAATGTTTTCAGATACTTGGAAGTTGACGTGTCGGCGGATGGATTTATGAAGGATGAGGTTAATCATAGAATTGATGAAGGAAAAAAGGTGAGTGGTGCGTTGAGGTATATGTGGAGTCAAAAAACGTTATCTATGGAGGCAAAGAAGGGAATGTATGAAAGTATAGTAGTACCAACACTCTTATATGGGTGTGAAGCTTGGGTTGTGAATGCAGCAGCGAGGAGGCGGTTGGAGGCAGTAGAGATGTCCTGTCTAAGGGCAATGTGTGGTGTAAATATTATGCAGAAAATTTGGAGTGTGGAAATTAGGAGAAGGTGTGGAGTTAATAAAAGTATTAGTCAGAGGGCTGAAGAGGGGTTGTTGAGGTGGTTTGGTCATTTAGAGAGAATGGATCAAAGTAGAATGACATGGAGAGCATTTAAATCTGTAGGAGAAGGAAGGCGGGGTAGGGGTCGTCCTCAAAAAGGTTGGAAGGAAGGGGTAAGGGAGGTTTTGTGGGCGAGGGGCTTGGACTTCCAGCAGGCGTGCATGAGCATGTTCGATAGGAGTGAATGGAGACGAATGTTATTTGGGACTTGACGATCTGTTGGAGTGTGAGCAGGGTAATATTTAGTGGAGGGATTCAGGGAAACCGGTTATTTTTATATAGCCGGACTTGAGTACTGGAAATGGGAAGTACAATGCCTGCACTCTAAAGGAGGGGTTTTGAGATATTAGCAGTTTGGAGGGATATGTTGTGTATCTTTATATGTACATGCTTCTAAACTGTTGTTTTCTGAGCACCTCTGCAAAAACAGTGATTATGTGTGAGTGAGGTGAAAGTGTTGAATGATGATGAAAGTATTTTCTTTTTGGATATTTTCTTTCTTTTTGGGTCACCCTGCCTCGGTGGGAGACGGCCGATTTGTTGAAAAAAAAAAAATAATGTACATAATACGTACGTAATAATAATTCAGAATGCTGGTGCTAGTCAGTGCATCTGATGGCAGTACACATGTGTACATCGCTGTTGGAGCAATTCTCTGATGCCTTGTTTACAGTCATTTGGCCAGATTTCACTTTCCTAACCATGGGTCCTAAGAAAATAAGTGTAAAGGACAGTGCTGAGAAGAAAAAGACAATGATTTCCATGGAATTAAAGCATGAAATCATAGATAAACATAAGCAAGGTGCACGAGTTGTGGATTTAACCAGACAATACCAGCAAAGTACATCTACTATATGAATGATACTAAAGCAGCAGAAGTCGATAAAGACTATAGTGCCAGCCAAGGGCATTACAACAATGTCTAAGCTGGGGACCTCTGTCCATGAAAACATGGAGAAGCTGCTGCTGACGTGGTTGAGAGTGAAGCAGCTCGCAGGAGATACCATATCAGTTATGTTCAGTGATTAAACAAAACAAATTGTATCAGTTATGTTCAGTGTGTAAGTACATATACACTTTATAAAACAGTTTATTATTTCTTTACATTCTGTACTGTATTATAATTTATTATGTGCTTATATACGATATTTTCAGTGTTTTCCTTAGAAAACTAGTGATCTACTGCAGTTAACCTCAAAAATACTTTGTTGTCTCTTACAATAAGAGCATGGGAAGATACTATATAGTCAAAGTTAGACAGGAAATGGCGGACACTTCCGCCGCTACCTCTGCCACCATATTATAGCCTATTTTATTCATTCTAGAGTATATATCATGTTTCTGTGTTAATTATATTGTTTATCATGTCAGATGAATTGTGATAGATAAATATGCCGTACAGTTGATAATAGCGTCATATTCAAGTATTTTTTTCTCGTCTCTCCAGAGTGCAGGAACGAATTAATGGCTTTTCAATTAATTTAAATGAGGAAAATTAATTTGATATACGAGTAAATTGAGTTACAAGCTAGCTCCTATAACGGATTAAACTCGTAAGTCAAGGTTCCACTAAACATGTAAACTACATTACCATTGAACAGCATAAAAAAAAAAATTATAAATGTGAATTTGAATTTGAATTCTGGATGCCTCAGTACTTCTGGAACTATGTAAAGGGTAAGTGGTTGGCATCATGCAGAACATTACTAGTACATTTCAATGACTAAAAGGGTTAAAAGGCAAGGAACAGAAATCTGAAACACCTGCCAAAAAGCTCTTCACACATAGGTCTGCACGCCACACTACTCAATCAGCTGGCATTAACTGAAGTGATAAACAAAAGTATGGAGCAAATGAGGAAAACCTCACAAAGTAATTAAAGGAATTAAATGAAAAAAGGACAACTCATATTAATAAAGATTAAGAAAAATATTGGAGAAAAAACAGAAATGTATATACGTACTGACAAGGAAATGCAATATAAACAGAGCAAATCACCAAATGGTGCTACCGTGTGAATGCAACTTAAAAATATTACATCCCTTCCTATGGGCAGCTACATAAGTTTTATATAGGAGTAGCTTAAGGGTGGCAGATCAGTTGAAAGAAGGAATTATGGACCTTTAGGAGGCTGATGGAACTTTTGGGGGCTACAGCCCCCCTTGCCACCATCCCTATTCCTTCCACCTGCCCCAAAGTGTCCCGTAGCTCAATCACTAGTGCACTCGGCTCACACACTGAGATCTGGGGATACAATCTCCCGGTATGGCTGGAAAAACATTAGGATGTCCTTTCATAACACACCTACTGTCCCTGTTCACCCATCAGTGAAATGGGTACCTGGGTGTTAGTCGACTGGTGTGGGTCACATCATGGGACAAAATTGACCTAATTTGCCTGAATTGCTCTGTATAACAAGGATTCTCTATATAGTAGTATGTCATTGACATTAACTAGGCCTGTATACCTTGTACATGTATGTGAAGAAATAAAGATATTATTATTATAGTAATACTTTCATGAGAAACATACTCGACGTGTGTAACCTGTGAAAGCAAGCAGCTGCACACCATAAAAAATACATTATAATTACCATAACATTAATAGTTTTTTAAAAAACAAACTCACCAAGGGGAGAAACAGCCAGTATCTGTGAAGCAACGTGTTCACTGATGGTTTGTTTTTTGAAGATATATGTGGAGTACTGATCACAGGTGTAGCTGCAAGTGCTTTGTGTTCCAGAAATGTAAACAACCGTTCTCGAATTGTAATTTGTGGTTGGCGCAATTGTACAGAGATATTCTGTAATAACACATAAGTGCTTTATTATTAATCAAGGAATAAAACACACTCATCTTACAATTTACAAATAGGTTCCCCTCAAAAATAAAAATTTATTTCACAATCACAGTTAAGAGCCACTGTATAAATTTTATATTTTAAAACATGCTAAAATGGGCATGAGCATTAAAGAAGATACAGTGGAACCTCAAAAATTGAACTGCTCCCAACACAACCAATTATGTAAGTGTATTTTTGTAAGTGCTTTTATAAGTGTATTTTTGAGGGTCTTAAATGGTCTAATCTAATTTACATTATTCCTGATGGGAATAAATTTGTTCGGTAGTGGCATTCGAACAGCCTTCTGGACCGAAGAAAGTTCGATATTTGAGGTTCCACTGTACTATTATTAATAGGTAGAGAAAAAACAATGTAAAGTTTGAGTTCCAAAACTAACACATTACATGATTCTTACTTCCATTGCTGCTACTGTTTCTGCATTAGCCTCAATTGAAAGTTTGAGTGAGATAGCACACTCTACCAGTGAGGGATCTTGGGTTGCTCCAGCTCGTCCACAGCCTGTATCTGCCAGTGCCTCGTTTCCTTCACCTACATGCTGGAGTACCTTGAAGTGAGCTCCACTTACACACACTTTCAGCTGTAGTTGAAGAATAAGATTATACAAATTACAATTTTTGCTTGATACATACTGATGAATGAACTACTGTTGAGAGTATACAGTATATACCAATGACAATAAATAAATAATAATTAGCCAAACATATAAAATTACAGTAGTGGCATTTAACTACTGTACTGCTCATTATACAAAAGTTGCATAGCATTTCTTGAGAAGATGCTCTGAAAATTATTTCACCACAAAGTACTGTATATTTACATGTCCACTTGTGTGCATCTGTGTGAGTGCTGTGAGAGATATTACATACATATGTGTATATCTCTGTTCCTAATTGCAGGAACAAATATACACACATTTAATTGACTTTTTTCTATACCCTTACATTTTTTTTAGTGTCAGTGGTTGTAACATTCTGTTTATTAAGACAACTTTTCAGTATAATTCTGACATTAAAAATTTTTCTCGGTTTACAACTGGAGCTTCTTGTCCTGCCTGTTGTTGGTGCTAGGAAACCATGTTTATATCTTTTTTCATACATATATATTAGGGCCCCGCTTTATGGAGTTTAGCTTTATGGCATTCCACTAATATGGACATTTCAAATTATGACCAAAACTCACAATACGGCTCCCCCCACCTGACTTTCTAATATGGTCACTGCGCCCCACCCAGTTTGTTTACATTCTCCATGAGCTCTGTGAGTACCACATCTCTCCATTATGTCTGGAAACTTTCCAAAATTTCAAGTGTTTTAAAGTTATTTCATGTCTTATATACGTATACTGTACATGTACTCTGATAATTATACTCATGTGTACCTGTACTTACACACTATGCTGGCATGCAGGTACACAATAAAATCACTAAGTGTGTCTTATTAGTCTTGAGGATGCCATATTAATAATGATAATAATAATACACAATAATAATCACTCTGAGACACTTTAAATGTTGTATATTACGCTAATATAAACATTTTCATTAATCCAATTTTTTCAAAATTATATAATAAACATGCTACATAACATAAAAACTGAAAAAAAACAAGAATATTGTCCTAATTAAACCTAATGAAACACCACTGCATCCCACTGACACAGCTAACAAGATGAACGACTTCTTCTCAACCATAGGATCTAAACCATACCCCCGGCCGGGATTGAACCCGTGGTCATAGAGTCTCAAAACTCCAGCCCGTCGCGTTAGCCACTAGACCAGCTAGCCACAATAAGATTCATCCAACTAGGTATATTTCTACACCATAGGAAGGTTAGCACAGGCACCACTGTGACCACAAATGCAAGTTTTTACAGACGAATCTCCAGCTAGCATGGCAGTGACGAACTCTAGCTCAAGTCCCTTCAATGCCGTCAACATGACCGCGGGTTCAATCCCGGCCGGGGGTATGGTTTGTTTGCAATCGTGTCATTACGATTTCTTGAGTCATAGGATCTAATCTCGCCAATAAAATCCCACGTACCAATGCCCATGCCGGGGACTACCTAGATGGGAATTTCCCAAATTCCTTCTATCTTGCACCAACTGAGCCCACGAAAGTCACCGAGATTATAAAGTCACTTAAAAATAACTCAGGGAATCTGTCTCATGTCCCACCATTATTGTACAAGCGAGCGGCCCATGTCCTTTCGCATGCTATTTCATTACTTTTTAACAAGTCAATAGAAACTAGCACGTTCCCGAAACTACTCAAGACGACACGGGTTACACCAATACATAAAGGTGGTAACCCTACAGATTTAAACAACTATAGGCCAATATCAAACTTACCATTGCTATCCAAAATCTTTGAGAGACTCGTGCACAGGAGACTATATTCATTTACAACGGCACAAAACATACTCAACCCCTGCCAATTTGGATTCAGGAAAAATAAAAGCACTAATGATGCAATCATAAAAATGCTAGATCTGCTTTACACAGCATTGGAAAGTAAGGAATATCAACTAGGAATTTTTAATGACCTAAGAAAAGCTTTTGACACAGTAGACCACGGCATCCTACTCCACAAACTTGACCATTATGGTATAAGAAGCCATGCGCTTGCATATTTCAAATCTTACCTTACTAATAGGTATCAGTATGTCACCATTAAAGACACAGCATCAACAACACGGCCACTTGATACTGGAGTTCCGCAGGGAAGTGTCCTTGGTCCCCTGCTCCTCCTCATATACATCAATGATCTTCCAAACATATCCCAACACCTGAACCCCATTCTCTTTGCTGACGACACGACTTATGTCATCTCTCACCCTAATCCTGCCACCCTCAACACCATTGTTAACGAGGAGATGATCAAAATATCAACTTGGATGACAACCAATAAACTTACGCTTAACACTGACAAAACCTACTATATTATGTTTGGTAGCAGAGCAGGAGTTGCACAAATTAACATTAAGATCGATAACACTCTAATTGCCAGACATAATGAGGGCAAATTCCTAGGCCTATACCTCGACAACAACCTGAATTTCAGCACCCATATCCAACACATAACCAAAAAAGTATCCAAAACGGTTGGGATCCTCTACAAGATACGATACTACGTGCCACAAAATGCCCTTCTCACACTATACCACTCACTTATTTATCCATACCTCACCTATGCTATTTATGCTTGGGGATCAACTGCAGCAACACACATAAAGCCAATAATAACCCAACAAAAAGCCGCAGTAAGAATAATCACTAAATCCCATCCCTGGCAACACACCCCCCACTCTTCATAGATCTAAACTTACTCCCTGTTCAGTACATCCACACTTACTCTTGTGCAATCTACATCTACAGGACCTTAAATTCCAATATTAACCTTGACCTAAAGCACTTTCTTGATAGTTGTGACAGAACCCACAGGCATAACACCAGACACAAACATCTCTATGACATTCCCCGTGTCTGACTAAACCTTTACAAAAATTCAATGTATGTCAAAGGCCCTAAAATCTGGAACACCCTACCTGAAAACTCTAGAACTGCAGACACATTCATCACCTTCAAAACTACCATTAGAAAACGTCTTATCTCCCTGATACACCCCGTCAACTAATTACACGAATACCACCTGGTGGTTCACACTTACACTCACTCACCCATTTGACCATAAACAGAAATATCAATCTCAATCTTAAAATAATGAATCCTAACTAGTCATAAGTTGGCCTGTGATACTCCAATACTGAAACTATGTATTGTGCCAAAACAAAAGCATTCACATTGCTAAACTCACAAACTAGTATTTAGTCACTTAGCCATAATACCAACTTACCTCATAATTTGTAATATTTTAAATTTAAGAATTAATCTAAGTCTGCCCGAAATGCCTAGCCATGCTAGGTGTTCTAGTGGTACACTCTGTAATTATTATTTTACTACATGTAAACCACACAATAACCAAATTCTGTAAACTCAGCATTATAATCCTAATAGAGAATAAACTTTGAATTTGATAAATACACCTCACAGTAGAATAAATTAACATAAATATGAGATGTTAGGTATAGATGAACGTGTATCAACCAAAACCGGAGGTGTTCATCTGTTTGTTTACATCCTCTGCATCTCTCTCCCTCTCTTGTTTATTCCTTTGTATATTATATTTACTCACCTCTCACTCTACATTAAGACTACAAATATTTTAAGGTAAGTAATGAGTGTACTGCATGTACATTTTATCACTCTAGGGTGCTTTAAATGTCATAGTATATTACGTGTCGGTGACCTGGCCTGGCTGGCTACCATACCTCCTACACCTGACTTTCTACAAAATAAATACCACTCACTTCTCACCCTACGTTAAGACTACAAATATTTTAAGGTAAGTAATGAGTGTACTGTGCGTGTATTTTACTTATTGTTTTTAATACCTAGTTCTATTCATAACTTTATATATGTTATTGTAAACTTGTTATCTAGCATTCATATGCATTTATAAGTGGAAAAAAGGGCGTTCCATTTTACGGCACTTTCCGCTTTACAGCAGTAGCCTGGAACCTAACCTGCTGTGTAAGTGGGGCCCTACTATACTGTTATGAATTACATTTGCATATTCTTCCTATAAACAAACATGGGCATTTTTCCATTTTTTTTTTTAACTTGTATTATTCCTGTGGCATGGCTTCAAATATTTTTCTGTCTAACTAATATGTTATTTTAAGTACAGTGGAACCCCAGATTTCATCTGCACTAGAAATCATACGATTTGAATTTCGACCATTTTTTTCGGTGAAATTTTGCTCCAGATTTCGTACCTCGTCATGGAAATCATCCATATCAGATGTGTCCGCCTGCCCAGGACGCCGCCACTCATGTGTACATGTCTCAGTCTGGCTCTGTCACTGATTGAGTAAGCATTCATCCAAAACTTTTCACAATAGTCCATTGTTTTTTGTGCTTGTTTATCAAGTGCGACTGCAAAATAAGCCACCACTGGCCCAGAGAAAGTTCCTAGTGTCAGCCCTTTGGTAAAGGTGAGAAACATGATAGAATTCAAGAAAGAGACTGTAGAGATGCCAGAAACAGAGCTCTCTGGACAGAATTTTAGTGCGACAGGGGTCCAGTGCCAGTAAAAGACAAAGAAGGGAAGTAACCCTGGATAGGGCTTTGATACCATAAGTCCTTATAGAGGGGGATATCCCTTCCAAACAAAAACCTCTGCTCCTCCTCCCTCTCCCCTCCTCGCCATCCATACCCCAATAAGAGTCTTCAATAAGGTAAGTGTGATGTTATATGTTCATTTATCTATTTCATTAGTCATTTATATGTCTTTCTCATAGTTTTCTGTATGTAAAACTATAGTTATTCTTTAAAAAATGTATTTTTTGTTAATATTTTTGGGTGTCTGGAACGGATTAATTGCATTTACATAATTTCTTATGGGAAATATTGCTTCGGTTTTCATCCGTTTCGGATTTAGACCGACCTTCTGGAACGGATTAAGGGTGAAATCAAGGGTTCCACAGCACTGACTTCAAACTAATATTTTCATTTTTTATTATCAACACATCAGCTGTTTCCCACCAAGACAGGAAGACCCAGAAAAGAAGAAACACTTTCATCATCATCTACTCCATAACTATAGTGTATGCATGCCTCTGCATACCAACACTACAGTTATAAAACTGCAACTTATCAACACCCCTCCTTCAGAGTGCAGGACTTAAGTCTGGCCTGCCAGTTTCCCTGAATCCCTTCATAAATGTTACCTTGCTTACACTTCAATAGCATATCAAGTCCTAAAAACCTCTCGTCTTCACTTGTTCCTATCTAACAGGCTCACGCATGCTTGCTGAGAGTCCAACATATTCAAATTTTGGCATAATATACATATACTGCAAACAGCATTTACAGCAATATTAAATCCGCTCACTAACTGTTTTTAACACTCGATAAACTATAAACCCAAAAATACTAATCTTAATCTTAAAATAATAAATCCTAACTAGTCATAAGTTTACAATATAGACACCTTGTATTGTGCCAAAACAAAAGCATTCACATTGCTAAACTCACAAATTATGATGTAGTCACTTAGCCTTAATACCATAATCTGCAAGGATTTAATGTTAAGAATTAATCTAAGTCTGCTCGAAATACCTAGCCATGCTAGGTGTCCTAGTGGCCCCCTCTGTAATTAGTATTTTATAACATGTAAACCACACAATACCCAAAACCTGTAAATCCCACATTGTAAACCTTATAGAGAATAAACTTGAATTGAATTGAATTGAATTGAACTATCACTCAATTCAATTACTGTCTTGTCAGAAGGGTGCTGACATCCCAGTTCAGATGACCCTCCAAATTGCAGCATCCCCAGCACTCCTTCAGGACTCAAGTCCAGCCTACTGGTTTCCCTGAATCCTTTCATAAACATTATCTTATTCACACTCCAACTGCATGTCAAATCATAAAATCCACTTGCCTCCACTCACTCCTATCTAACATGCTCACAAATGTTGGCTGTCCAAGGCTCTTGCACCAAAAATTTCCTTTACCTTCTCCCTCCAACCTTTCCTAGGACCCCCTATCCTGGAGTAGCATTTTAGAGTTCACTTCATCTAGTGTTCACTTCACCACGGTGTCACTTCCTCCAGAAATGACTTCAGGTAAACCCCTCCTCCCCAGATTTATATGCCTTCCTAGGAATTATTCTCCATCCTCTCAAAATGTCCTAAGCACCTCAACAACCACTACTCAGCCCTCTGAATAATCCTTTTGATTCCACACCTTTTCCTAATTTCCAAACTTCTAATTCTCTGCATAATATCTTCACCACACATTGTCCTCAAATACATCTTCACTGCCTCCAATCTCCTCCTCCCTGCAATATTAAAAAAACATGCTTCACACCCACACAATAGTACAGTGGACCTTCGACTAACGCTATTAATCCGTTCCTGAGAGCTCATCGTTAGTCAAAATTATCGTTAGTCAAGTTAATTTTCCCCATAAGAAATAATGGAAATCAAATTAATCCGTGTAGGACACCCCAAAGTATGAAAAAAAATTGTTTTTACCACATGAAATATTTATTTTAATACACACAAACTGAAGAAGACATGCACAGTTACATGACACCTTTATTGAAGATCTGGTGATCATTGATGGGATGGGAGGAGGGGAGAGTGTTGATGGTCTTAGTGTTTAGAAGGGGAATCCCCTTCCATTAGGACTTGAGGTGGCAAGTCCTTTTCCGAGGTTACTTCCCTTCCCTTTAAATCTCTCAAACCAACCTATGCTGGCCTTAAATTCACTCACTTCACCACTAGTTGCTGGCATTTTTTTAATTAAATCATCATGCAACTTCCTAGCCTTTTCACATATGATCGCTTGAGAGATGCTATCTCCTGCTATCTGCTTTTCGTTTATCCACACCAATAACAGTCTCTCAACATCTTCAAGTACTTGCGATCTCAGTTTCGAAAACATAGTTGCACCTTTGGCAAGAACAGCTTCCTTGATTGCCGTTTTCTTGCCCACAATAGTAGCGATGGTTGATTCGGGTTTTGTGTACAACGTGGCCAGCTCAGAGACACGCACTCCACTTTCATACTTAGCAATGATCTCTTTCTTCATATCCATAGTAATTCTCACCCTTTTTGCTGTAGGGTTGGCACTAGAAGCTTTCTTGGGGCCCATGGTGACTTATTTTGCAGGTGCAATCACTAAAAAGGCTGTGATAATATGAAATGTTCCGACTGTATGCTTGGAAGCGACTGTGGTGGCTGGCTGGCTTGTAAACACTGGCCAGAAGTGGACGCGTCTTAGATGGAACGAATAGTGTTGGCCGAGTTTTTTAGCGCTAGTCGAGGCAAAAATTTTGCGTTAAAATGTATCGCTAGTCGGATTTATCGTTAATTGATGCCGTCGTTGGTCGAGGGTTCACTGTATTGGCTCCACTGCACTCTGGTACATTTCCATTTTTGCCTCCATGGATAGAGCTGTCTCCAGAGATGCCTCAACGCACTGCCCATTCTTTTCCCTTGGTCAATTCTGTGATTCATTTCATCTTTCATGGACCCATCTGTTGACAAGTCCACTCCCAAATAAAAATATAAAAAGGAGCAGTGCAGCAGGCCTACTGGCCCATGCAAGGCAAGTCCAACTCACACAGACTTATGTACTTGTCTTAGTTGCTTGTACTTTACCTTAGCTATCTCCTTCTTTAATTTATAAACTTTTGCTTCTCTCTTACCTACCAATGCCATTCTCCTTGTACCCCATCTACTTCTTACTCTCACTGTAGCTATAAGATAAGATTTCGTTCGGATTTTTAACCCCGGAGGGTTAGCCACCCAGGATAACCCAAGAAAGTCAGTGCGTCATCGAGGACTGTCTAACTTATTTCCATTGGGGTCCTTAATCTTGTCCCCCAGGATGCGACCCACACCAGTCGACTAACACCCAGGTACCTATTTGCTGCTAGGTGAACAGGACAACAGGTGTAAGGAAACGTGTCGAATGTATCCACCCGCCGGGAATCGAACCCGGGCCCTCCGTGTGTGAAGCGGGAGCTTTAGCCACCAGACCAGGATTCTACTCATCAGCCTTTTATATACTAATACATAGCCCAACAAACTGCTATCATCACGTCCTATATTATATCTTGTATACTTATTTATCCTCTTTCTTAAAATACCTTTCACCAAACCTCTTACTATACATAATTAGAGACCCCATTATCATTTACCCATGACACTTAAAACTTACCTATTATACCTTTTACAACAGTTTCTTTCATTGCACATTTAGGCCACCACAACTATCATTTTCTTACTTGGTTCAAAACTCCCCAAGCACTCAACACTTCCCAAAAATCAATTAATAAATCAAACTAGTTTTTGCTTAATTTTTCTCTCTGTATCTTCAGCGCAATTTCTCTTACCTAGGTACATAAGCACTTACTAATACCCACTTTTCACATCTCACCCTTATTTTAATCCACATAATTCTTGAATTTATACTTATTTCCTCTTTTCTTCCTATAACTGATCATTTAATATTACTGCTCCTTCCTTAGCTTTAATTCTCACAACTCCCCAATGAAATTCTCCTCCATCCTTTGCTTTGCTTAGAGCTTGGTCATCCAGCTTGTTTTCATTCATAACATTTACAATCAGTTCTTTCCTCACATCCATACTACACCCACACATATTCAAACAACCCTCCTTTAAAATTTTCCTTAGTCTTTTTTGGTAACTTATAAAGGAGAAGGGTTACTTGTCCTTTGCTCCTGGCATTTTAGTTTGCCCTTTATGACACACATGGCTTATGGAGGAAGAATTCTCTCACCTATTTCCTTATGGACATATAAGCACTATAACTAAAACTACTACGAGATTAGAAAAAAAATCAGATTAGTGTGTATACACATACACGTACATGCATGGCTACATATCCAGTATGGACTACTAGATACAAGAAAAAGTATGAAGATATACCTGTCATCTTGTGTGTTTATGAGACGAGACAGAAAGAAGATACCAGCAATCCTACCATTGCAAAAAATAATTACAGGTTTAAATTTCAAACTCATTTTATCAAGACAGTAGTACAGTGGACCCCCAGTTCACGTTATTAATCCGTTCCTGAGAGCTCATCGTAAAGCAAAATTATCGGAAAGCGAATCAATTTTCCCCATAAGAAATAATGGAAATCAAATTAATCCGTGCAAGACACCCAAAAGTATGAAAAAAAAAAACTTTTACTACATGAAATATTAAGTTTAATGCAATAGAATAATTACAACAACAATAATAACAATAGAATAAACACAATAGAATAATTGACACTTACCTTTAATGAAGATCTGGTGATGATTGATGGGATGGGAGGAGGGGAGAGTGTCGAAGTTTTTAATGTTTAGAAGAGGAATCCCCCTCTATTAAGACTTGAGGTAGCAAGTCCTTTTCCGGGGTTACTTCAGCCTCTATGTACTCCTTGAATTCATGCACATATTTTTCAGCCACTTTGTGGTCTGAACTGGCAGCCTCACCATGCCTAATCACACTATGTATGCCACTATGATTCTTAAATCTTTCAAACCAACCTTTGCTGGCCTTAAATTCACTCACATCACCACTAGTTGCAGGCATTTTTCTAATTAAATCCTCATGCAACTGCCTAGCCTTTTCACAAATGATCGCTTGAGAGATGCTATCTCCAGCTATCTGTTTTTCATTTACCCACACCAGTAACAGTCTCTCAACATTTTCTAACACTTGCGATCGCTGTTTTGTAATCACAGTTGCACCTTTTGCAAGAACAGCTTCCTTGATCGCCGTTTTCCTGCTCACTATAGTAGAGATGGTTGATTGGGATTTACTATACAACTTGGCCAGGTCCGACACACGCACTCCACTCTCATACTTTGCAATTATCTCTTTCTTCATTTCAATAGTCATTAGCACCCTTGGTCTCGAAGGGTTGGCACTAGAAGCTTTCTTGGGGCCCATGGTGACTTATTTTGCAAAAACAAGCACCAAAAACAGTGATAATATGGAATGTACCGAATGTATCCTTAGATGCATGCACACTGGCTGGCTTGTAAACACTGGCACACACGGGGCAGTTCAGGCCACACGTGGACATGTCTTGTACGAATCATATCGCGTACCGGGTTTTGTAACGGGAACCGAGGCAAATTTTTTGCGATATAACACTTCGGATACCAGATTTATCGGTTACCGATGACTTCGCGAACAGGGGGACCACTGTATTCTCACTATCTACCCAATACCTCCATCTTCCCATCTACTAACTCCCCTACTCTGTTTTTAACTGACAAATCCATTCGTTCCATAGGCTTTCTTAACCTGTTTAACTCACTCCAAAATTTTTTCTTATTTTCATTAAAATTTCTTGACAGTGCCTCTCCCACTCTATCATCCGCTCTCCTTTTGCACTCTTTCACCACTCTCTTCACCTTTCTTTTACTCTCCATATACTCTACTCTTCTTATAACACTTCTGCTTTGTAAATACGTCTCGTAAGCTACCTTTTTCTCTTTTATCACACCCTTTACTTCATCATTCCATCAATCACTCCTCTTTCCTCCTGCATCCACCCTCCTATAACCACAAACTTCTGCCCCACATTCTAATACTGCATTTTTAAAACTACTCCAACCCTCTTCAACCTCCCCACTACTCATACTTGCACCAGCCAACCTTTCTGCCAATAGTTGCTTATATCTCACCCGAACTTCCTCCTCCCTTAGTTTATACACTTTCACCTCCCTTTTACTTGTTATTGCCAATTTCCTCTTGTCCCATCTACCTCTTACTCTAACTGTAGCTACAACTAGATAATGATCTGATATATCAGTTGCCTCTCTATAAACGTGTACATCCTGGAGCCTACCCCCAATCACAAGTACTCTCACACTTGGTTCAAAACTCCCCATGCATTCACTCAACACTTCCCAAAATCTCTCTCTCTCCTCTAAACTTTTCTCTTCTCCAGGTGCATATATGCTTACTATAACCTACTTTTCACATCCAACCTTTATTGTACTCCACATAATCCTTGAATTAATACATTTATACAATGGACCCTCGACCAACGATGGCATCGATTAACGATAAATCCGACTAGTGATACATTTTAACGCAAAAATTTTGCCTCAACTAGCGCTAAAAAACTCGACCAACACTATTCGTTCCGTCTGAGACGCGTCCACTTCTGGCCAGGGTTTACAAGCCAGCCAGCCACCGCGGTCACTTCCAAGCATACAATCGGAACATTTTATATTATCACAGCCTTTTTAGTGATTGCACCTGCAAAATAAGTCACCATGGGCCCCAAGAAAGCTTCTAGTGCCAACCCTACAGCAAAAAGGGTGAGAATTACTATGGATATGAAGAAAGAGATCATTGCTAAGTATGAAAGTGGAGTGCGTGTCTCTGAGCTGGCCAGGTTGTACACAAAACCCCAATCAACCATCGCTACTATTGTGGGCAAGAAAATGGCAATCAAGGAAGCTGTTCTTGCCAAAGGTGCAACTATGTTTTCGAAACTGAGATCGCAAGTACTCGAAGATGTTGAGAGACTGTTATTGGTGTGGATAAACGAAAAACAGATAGCAGGAGATAGCATCTCTCAAGCGATCATATGTGAAAAAGCTAGGAAGTTGCATGATGATTTAATTAAAAAAATGCCAGCAACTAGTGGTGAAGTGAGTGAATTTAAGGCCAGCAAAGGTTGGTTTGAGAGATTTAAAGGGAAGGGAAGTAACCCCGGAAAAGGACTTGCCACCTCAAGTCCTAATGGAAGGGGATTCCCCTTCTAAACACTAAGACCATCAACACTCTCCCCTCCTCCCTTCCCATCAATCATCACCCGATCTTCAATAAAGGTAAGTGTCATGTAACTGTGCATGTCTTCTTCAGTTTGTGTGTATTAAAATTAATATTTCGTGTAGTAAAAACAATTTTTTTTTCATACACGGATTAATTTGATTTCCATTATTTCTTATGGGGAAAATTAACTTGACTAACGATAATTTTGACTAACGATGAGCTCTCAGGAACGGATTAATAGCGTTAGCCGAGGGTCCACTGTATTCCCTCTTTTCCTGCCATAGCTTTACCTTCAACATTATTGCTATTCCTTCTTTAGGCACATTTTTTGTTGACTGGTACATAGGAATTGGCCGAAAATAGAGCTCAAAGTGGGCGAAATCGCCAATGCATAAACATCATCGAGACCGCTAACTTCACGAGAGCAAATTCCGTAAGTTTTCCATCAAATTTCATACTTTTGGTGTCATTATGATCGGGAAAAGATTCTCTATCATTTCGTAAGAATTTTTTTTTTTTTAAATTTCCGACCCTGAGAACAAGTTTAGGAGAGGGCCTGCCGACCCTGAAAGGGTTAAGAGTGTAGCAATTAAGTTCAGTGATAAAGCGTAGCATTTCGAGTGTAGCAATTAAGTTCAGCGGTAAAGTGTAGCAGTTGAGTTCAGCAATAAAATGTAGCAAGGCCTAACTTCCACCCTCCACCTCTGCCAGCATATGTACACTTTATAAAACCAGTTTATTTCTTTACATTCTCTTTTATGTTTTATTATATTTTTATGCAATATTACCAACGCTCTTATATGGGTGTGAAGCGTGGGTGATGAATGTTGCAGCGAGAAGAAGGCTGGAGGCAGTGGAGATGTCATGTCTGAGGGCAATGTGTGGTGTGAATATAATGCAGAGAATTCGTAGTTTGGAAGTTAGGAGGAGGTGCGGGATTACCAAAACTGTTGTCCAGAGGGCTGAGGAAGGGTTGTTGAGGTGGTTCGGACATGTAGAGAGAATGGAGCGAAACAGAATGACTTCAAGAGTGTATCAGTCTGTAGTGGAAGGAAGGCGGGGTAGGGGTCGGCCTAGGAAGGGTTGGAGGGAGGGGGTAAAGGAGGTTTTGTGTGCGAGGGGCTTGGACTTCCAGCAGGCATGCGTGAGCGTGTTTGATAGGAGTGAATGGAGACAAATGGTTTTTAATACTTGACGTGCTGTTGGAGTGTGAGCAAAGTAACATTTATGAAGGGATTCAGGGAAACCGGCAGGCCGGACTTGAGTCCTGGAGATGGGAAGTACAGTGCCTGCACTCTGAAGGAGGGGTGTTAATGTTGCAGTTTAAAAACTGTAGTGTAAAGCACTCTTCTGGCAAGACAGTGATGGAGTGAATGATGGTGAAAGTTTTTCTTTTTCGGGCCACCCTGCCTTGGTGGGAATCGGCCAGTGTGATAATAATAAAAAAAATTACTTATTTATAAATACATTGTTTCAGTGTTTTCCTTATGAAACTAGTGATCCAGTGCAGTTAGCCTCACAAACACTCCATTTTCAGAAGGGGAAGAATGAGAAGATATGGTGAGTGCGGTAGTGGCAATGGCTGCCACCACTCATCACATAATGACATATTTTATTCATTCAAGAGTACATATCATGTTATGTCATATTAGATCAATTATGATAGATAAATAAGCTGTAGAGTTGATATTAGCATTATACTGAAATATTTTGTCCTGCCTCCCGAGAGCAGGAATTCTGCTGGAACGGATTAATGGCATTTCAGTTAATTTAAATGGGGAAAACTGATTTGATATACTACAAGCAAATTGAGTACGAGCTAGGTCACGGAACAGATTAAACTCTTAAGTCAAGGTTCCACTGTATTTAACTATGTCTTCGTTTCAAGATTTATCTTCAGTATTATTACTTTTTTTATGCTTCATGTTTTTATCATCAGCAAGTTTAGTGACTATCACAGTGGCTTATTTGAGTGGATATTATGTAAAAGATTTAGTCACTTGGAAACTAAACTCCCTGATAGCAATATCTGTTGTTCTTTAGAAGCTTTATTTACCTTTATCTCAGTATTTTTGCAGCATTTTTTACAACAACACACTTGTCATTAAGACAGGTCTAGTTTAATCACTTCAGTTCTCCTTTCACATATTCAGGGACCACAACAATACCAACTGTACAGTTCAGTAATAAAGTATAACCCTATACTTTAGATACATTTACTTGTCTTGTTCCAGAGCCTGTAATATTTATTCATTAACAAAAGTGAAAATTTAAAACAATGGACTTACAGCTATATTCGACTGGTTTAAAGTAGCCCCTTCAAGTGTGATCTTCTCAGCTGATGCATGAAGTAGACACTCTGGCCATTTCTCCCGTAGGTACATTACACTCACACTCATAACGTGTACTCCAAAGAACTGAAAAAACACAGTATCTACAAATAATTCTTGTAAATTTTAAGAACAGATCAGAAGTAAAAACAAAATATTAATTTCATCACATAACCATAAAATAGCCATGACATACAACTCTAAACTCTCATATTGAGTAAATAAAGTTAGTAGTATCTGAAAGATAAATTTTGCACTGAAGCTGAACTGTATCAATACTTTCACAGTGTCCATTTTTATACCTAAACTAGTTAAGACTGTAATCTGTTTAATATTTTCAAACCAATCTTCATATGACACACCTAATATTTATCATTTGTCTAATACTGTTTTTTTTCAACATGCTACCCCCCCCCCCTCCCCCACAAAAAAAAAAAAAATCACCATTCACACTATTACTATCTTTGCAGAGGTGCACAGATACGACAGTTCAGATGTCACTCCAAACAGCCAATATCCCAAACCCCTCCTTTAAAGTGTAGGCATTGTACTTCCCACCTCCAGGACTCAAGTCCAACTGGTTTCCCTGAATCCCTTCATAAAATATTACCCTGCTCACACTCCAACAGCTTGTCAAGTCCCAAAAACCATTCATCTCCATTCACTCCTATCTAACATGCTCACACATACCTGCTTTATGTCCAAGCCCCTTGTACACAAAACCTCTTTCTACCCCTTCCCTTCATCCTTTCCTAGGATGACCCCTACCCCTCCTCCCCTCCACTACATATTCATACACCAAGTCATTCTATTATGCTCCATCCTCTCTAAATGGCCAAACCACTTCAACAACTTCTCCTCAAAGTCTGCTTTCTAGTTGGCCCTTTAACCAGAACATTTTAATGGAACATGTTTATGTGATGTAGGCTTTTGTCTATATAATACTTTTAAATAAATGGTATAAAATACAGACACAATGGAAAACATAAACACATATGCAGTTTAATGTGATCCTTTATTGACAACGTTTCACCCATACAGTGGGCTTTTTCAGGTCACACACAGATCTGTGTGTGACTTGAAAAAGCCCACTGTGTGGGTGAAACGTTGTCAATAAAGGATCACATTAAACTGCATATGTGTTTATGTTTCCATAATACTTTTAGTAACTCCACACCTCATCCTAACTTCAACACTACAAATCCTCTGCACAATATTTATGCCACACACTGCCTTTAGACAGGGCATCTCCATTGTCTTCAGCCTCCTTCTAGCTACAACATTCACAACCTGTTTCACACCCATAGAAGTGTGTTGGTGCCATTATACTTTCATACATTCCCTTCTTTGCCTACATGCATAACATTCTTTGTCTCCATAGATACGTCAATGCACCACGCACCTTCTCTCCTTTGTCAATTATATGGTTTACCTTATCCCTCATAAACCCACCTGCTGACAAGTCTACTCCCAAATATCTGAAAACATTCACTTCTTCCGAACTCCCTCCTTCGAATCTGATATCTAATTTTTCTTTATCTAACTTGTTTGATACCCTCATCACCTTACTCTTATCTATGTTCACTTTCAACTTTCTTCCTTTACACACACTCCCAAACTCATCCACTAAGCTCTGCAACTTCTCTTGAGAATCTCCCAAAAGCACAGTATCATCAGCAAAATTAACTGTGTCAACTCCCATATTGTATTTGATTCTGCATAATTTAATCCCACCCCCCTCCCCAATACCCTAGCATTTACTTCTTTTACAACCCAATCTATAAATACTGCATGTTAAACAACCATGGTGACATTATGTATCACTGTCTAAGGCCTACTTTTACTGGAAAATAATCTCCTCCCTCGCCTACACACCCTGGTTATAGAGCATTTAATTAAATCCACTAAAAAAATTTAATTTTTACTGTTTTTACTTATCCTGTTTTTGTGACTCCCTCATCTTACATTTTCTAATGGTGATTCTTTTCAATATGTGAAAGTGAGGCAAGAGCAAACTGGAATGACTGAGTTATATAGGTGCCACACACACACACGACTAATTTGCAAGCATGAACAAGGCATTGGATTTTTTTAAATAATTGTTAATCATCTCCATGGGGAAGTGAAACAGAATTCTTCCTCCATAAGCCATGCATGTCATAAGAGGCAACTAAAATGCCAGGAGCAAGGGGCTAGTAACTCCTTCTCCTGTATATATTACTAAATTTAAAAGGAGAAAGTATTGCTTTTTCTTTTGGGCCACACTGCTTCTGTGGGATATGGCCGGTTTGTTGAAAGAAGAATATAAAATTTAATAATTCAGTACAATAGTTTAGACCTTGGTAGGTTTTGTTGAACAATTTCTCTGAAGGAAATAAGAGAAGAGATAATAGAATTCAATCTTTAAAAAATATTACAAACACTAAAAGACAAATTCATAAAGTGCAATACCATTACAGTTCACATTTAGCAAGTCAGTTATGCAGTATAAGAGGAAACAACTTACCTGTGCAAGAGTCACAACAGATGGTGAAATTCTGAGTTTTATAACTTGTGGCTCCGTTTGTGTAGATGAGTTTGCTTCTCCTGCTGCGGAAAATGCAGTCTCCATGCTCATGCTATTTGCAGGCTCTGCTGGAGTCCCTCTCCCTCGTTTATCACATACCTTAAAATAGGTAAATACAAATTAAAATCTTTCTTTCAACACACCGGCCATATCCCACTGAGGCAGGGTGGCCCGAAAGGAAAAACAAAAGTTCCTCTTTTAAACTTTGGTAATGTATACAGGATAAGGGCTTACAAATTAAAATACAGTATTCACCTGAAATAACCTTTTAATCAACAAATAATAATACACAAGTACCAAATGAAGCATGCTTTACAGGCAGTTAAAATAGAGTGGTACCTCAGGATGCAAACGGCTGAAAACTCTAACAGTTATGTAAGTGTATTCATGTAAGTGCTTTTGTAAGTGTATTTTTGGGGGTCTGAAAGAGATTAATCTAATTTACATTATTCCTTATGGGGACAAATTCGTTCAGTATCGGCACTCGAACAGCCTTCTGGAATGAATTAAGTTCGTATCCTGAGGTACCACTGTATTATAACATTTGGTATACTTTCTCAATTTTTTTTAAATATATTGGCCATTTTCCACCAAGGCAGGGTGATCCAAAAAGAAAAAAAACTTTCATCATCGTTCAACACTTTCACTATCATTCATACATAATCACTGTCTTTGTAGAGGTGCTCAGATACAACAGTTTAGATCTCACTCCAAAGAGCCAATATCCCAAAACCCTCCTTTAACCCTCTGACTGTTTTGGTCGTATATATACGTCTTACGAGCTAGTGTTTCGGATGTATTAATACGCATAAACTCTAGTGGCTTCAAATCAAGCAGGAGAAAGCTGGTAAGCCCACATGTGAGAGAATGGGTCTGTGTGGTCAGTGTGCACCACATAAAAAAAATCCTGCAGCACGCAATGCATAATGAGAAAAAAAAAACTGACCATTTTTTTGGATTAAAATGTCGAATTTGAGGTGTATTTTCATATAGTATTTATCGTTGTATTCTCATTTTCATGGTCTCACGTGATAAAATGGAAAACATATTACAGAAATAGAAATGATTTTGATTAGTTTCACGATGAAAACGACCTTGAAATTGAGCTCAAAGTAGCGGAAATCTTTGATTTTTACCAATGTTCAGGAGTAAACAAATCACACCACACGTCCAATACACGTCAACTGGGGAGTCTAATATTCTTTCACTAGTGCACTGATATTATTTATACCATTTTTACAATAATGCAGTAGTCTGCATAACAGTAAATTTTGTATTTTTTGTATGAATAAAAAATCAAAATAGTAAGCAATAGTAATATAAGAGGGGCCTAGAGATGTGACTAATGAACAGAGGATATGTTATTTTAGTGCCAAGAATATCTACATTGTTTATTCTAGACCCTATTTAGAAATTGGCATCTTTTTTAATTTGCATGAAATTGGCCAAATTGCCAATTTCTGACCACTTTATTGGGTAGTTCAAATCGGTAATTGGGTGGCTTCTTGTACTCAACTGATAGAAAAAATGTTTTTCTAATGAAACAGCTATGAGTTTGGTCAACTGGAACAACGGAATTGGCCAAAAACAGGGCTTAAAGTCAGTGAAATCGCCGATGCGTATATGTCGCCAAGACCGCTAACTTCGCGGGAGCGTAATTCCGTGAGTTTTCGACCAAATTTCATACTTTTGGTGTCATTCCATCGGGAAAAGATTCTCTATCATTTCGTAAGAAAAAATAAAAAAAAATTTCCGAAAATTTTTCGACATAGAATGAGTTTCAGAAAGGGGTTTGTCACAGTCAAAGGGTTAAAGTGCAAGCATTGTATGTACTTCCCACTTCCAGGACTCAAGTCTGGCTAACCAGTTTCCCTGAATCCCTTCACAAAATATTATGCTGCTCACAATTCAACAGCTTGTCAGGTCCCAAACACCATTCATCTCCATTCACTCCTATCTAACACATTCATGCATGCGTGCTAGAAGTCGAAATCCAAGCCCCTCACCCGCAAAACCTCCTTTACCCCTTCCCTCCAACCTTTCCTAGGATGACCCCTACCCTGCCTTCCTTCCACTACAGATTTATATGCTCTCCAAGTCATTCTACTTTGTTCCATCCTCACTAAATGACCAAGCCACCTCAACAACCCCTTTTCAGCCCTCTGACTAATACTTTTAGTAACCCCACACCTCCTCCTAATTTCCACATTACGAATTCTCTGTATATTATTTACGCTACACACTGCCCTTAGACATGACATCTCCACTGCCTCCAGCCTCCTCCTTGCTGCAGCATTGACACCCAATGCTTCACACCCATATATGTACATAAAAGTGTTGGTACCACTATACTCTCTCAATGTATGTGTGTATGAAATAAAGGATGGTGCTCAAAGACTGGCAGTGTACAAAAGAAAAAAAAGAACAAGAAAGAATGTATGAATTATGGAGTAAGATAAGATAAGATTTCATTTGGATTTTTAACCCCAGAGGGCTAGCCACCCAAGATAACCCAAGAAAGTCAGTGCATCACACTGAGGACTGTCTAACTTATAATAATAATAATAATAAGTTTATTTCTTTGTAAAGGTTACAATGTGTAATTACAATTTTGATTTGCTAAGTACGTATAAAGATAGCCACTATCATGCCGAGACATTTCGGGCAAACTAATCCTAATACATAGTAACTAATTAAAACTAGATAAGAGAATAGTACATAGTAATTATACTTAAATTAAACACAGAATAGTGGTTAACTGTTTTACAATCTTATTTGGACTTAATAAATCTTATGTATACTTAGTACAAAATCTAATTTACAAGGAATAGTGCAGGTGGTAATATTTTATGGAATGGCAGAATTAAAAGCCAGGTGGTCACATGATAAAACTAGTCAGTAGATGTTTGGTTGATTTGGTTAATATTGTGAGATAAAATGATTTTTTAGCAGAGTCCTAAATTTAAAAGCTGTCTGGGGATCCTTGACCTGTTCCAGTAGCGAGTTCCAGATCTTTGGGCCTTTTATGTGCATAGCGTTCTTGTATAGTGAGAGTCTGACTCGAAGGATGTTGAAAAGTGCCTTATGCCCTGTATTGTGACTGTGTATTCTGTTGTAACTGTCGAGGAGAAGTTTTAGGGGAGGGTTTACAGAGGAGTTTAAAGTTCTGTATATGAAGTAGGCACAATAATAAGAGTGTATGTCTTGTATATTTAGCAAGAGTGTCCAAATAACGTCTGCATGAAATGTCCATTATGTTGCGGTGTCCGACAGATTGTAATAAAGTTGGTAGAATTACCGACAATATGTAAAGTAAAAGGACACAAGTGCAACTGATGTGACATTTAATTGTGGCAACGTTTCGCTCTCCAGGAGCTTTATCAAGCCATTACAAACAATACATGGACACAGAGGGTATATAAAGGCTCAGAGTGAGGTGCAATACTAGTGAGGTACCATTTCGATGTTCACTAGTGGTAGTAGTAGTAGTGACAAAAGTAATACAATATGGTAGAGCAATTAATTCGTACATGAGTAAAAGGATATACATGTAAAAGCTATTACTTGGGTAACATAAAAATAGGTTGGACAAATATAGACTGGAAAGAGGCAGCTTGTTTCAGTGTTCACTCTCTGTAATGTGCTTTGTGTAGTATAACAGGAGAGACTATGTGATGGCAGGGTTTACTGTTTTCAGGAGGATTCTTGCTAAGACTTCGGAGATGGTGAAGCTGCCGTTGTTTTGTTTAATTGTATTCAAAACAGCGATCAGTGCTGATTCGAGGCACTTGCGTCTGCGGAAATTAGTTTCTTTGATCACTAATTGGGCGTCTCTGAATTTCATGAGATGATTGGTGGAATTTCGGTGTTGTACACAGGTGTTGTTCAAGTTATCGTTCCTACATGCGTAAATGTGTTCATTGAGGCGGGTGTCAAGGTTTCTTGCTGTTTCACCTACGTAAATCTTGTCACAGCCTCCACAGGGTATAGTGTAAACTCCTGCATTGACTGGTTCGTGGTGCTTGGATTTTGTCCTGGTTAGATCCTTTATTGAAGTGCTAGAAGCGATGGCGACTCTGGTGTTAGCTTGTGAAAGTAGTTTTGAAACGTTCAGTGCAACCTGGCTGTTGGGAAGAATTATAACTTTGTTGGGAGTGGTATTGGTGCGTGGAGAATTAATGATCTGAAGAGCTCTTTTCTTGCAGTCTTTGATACTATATTTAGCAAGTTGAGTCTTTTCAAAAGTGGTGGGTGTGTTGTCTAGCACAGGAGCTGGTTATCACCTGTACAGCAGCTTTCTGTTGGATTATTAAGGGTCTAAGGTGGTTGGCTGTGATTGAGCCCCAGGCACAGATACCATAGGTGAGGTAAGGATATATTAGAGAGTGGTACAGGGTAAGGAGAGTCATTTATGGTACATAGTAGCCTATCTTGGAAAGGATTCCTACTGATTTGGAAATTTTCTTGGCTATGTGATGGGTATGGGACTGAAATTTAAGATTAAAGTCAAGGAGAAGACCTAGAAATTTGCCCTCCATGTGTCTTGACATAGGGGAACCATTTAACAGTATGTTGAGTTGAATATTTGAGGCTCTGTTGCCAAACAGCATGAAGTATGTTCTGTCTATGTTGAGAGTGAGTTTGCTGGTCATCATCCAAGCAAATATCTTTAGCAATTCATTGTTTACAGTGTTTTCAAGCAGAGCTGGGTCTGAATGGGAGTAGACATATGAAGTGTCATCTGCGAATAGAACGGGTGTGAGGAGTTGGGATGCAGTGGGGAGATCATTGATGTAGATGAGAAAGAGGAGTGGGCCTAGGACACTACCTTGGGGTACTCCTACAGCTACAGGTTAGATAGCAGAGTTGACTCCATTTGCATGTACATACTGGTGTCTGTCGTTAAGATAGGATTTTAGGTAGTCAAGAGAATGTCTTCTTATGCCGTAATGATTCAGTTTGAGGTGCAAGAGATTGTGGTCAACTGTGTCAAACGCCTCAATCTTGGGTCCTCAATCTTGTCCCCCAGGATGCGACCCACACCAGTCAACTAACACCCAGGTACCTATTTGCTGATATGTGAACAGGACAACAATAGATGTAAAGAAACGTGTCAAAATGTTTCAACCCGCCAGGAATCGAACTCGGGCCCTCTGTGTGTGAAGCAACAGCTTTAGCCACCAGGCCACTGGGCCACTGGGCCAGGTAAAGTTTATAGTAGAAATATTATTAATAATGATGATTTAAAAGACAAACTACAGCATTTGACTGAAAAAAAAAAAGTGGATGTAGGTTGGAAACAGAAGATGAGGATCAAGTGTTTGTATTGAAGCACATAAATGAGCAAAACCTAAGGGGCAGGAGCTGTGTTTTGCCTTTCTGCATTTGGAAAAAAAGTAGTGGCATATGATAAGCTGGTTCTCCACGCAACAGTAAGCGTTGTTAGAAATGTATGTGTTCTTGTAAATAGTTTCATGTGGATGAAGGCACCTCTTAGAATGTTTAACCCTTTCAGGGTCGGCAGGCCCTCTCCTAAACTTGTTCTCAGGGTCGGAAATTTTTTGAAAAAAAAAAAATTATTTTTTTCTCATGAAATGATAGAGAATCTTTTCCCGATCATAATGACACCAAAAGTATGAAATTTGATGGAAAACACGGAAATATGCTTTTGCGAAGTTGATGGTCTCGACGATGTTGATGCATCGGCGATTTTGCCCACTTTGAGCCCTATTTTCAGACAATTCCAATGTACCAGTCGACAAAAATCATACCTATTTCGCCAAAACTCCATTTTTTCTATCGAATGAGTACAAGAAACCACCCATTTACCAATTTCAACTATCCAATAAAGTGGTCAGAATTTGGCAATTTTACCAATTTCACACAAATTTCAAAAGATGCCAATTTCCAAATAGGGTCCAGAATAAACAAGACAGACATTCCTGGCACTAGAATAACATTTTCTCTGTTCATTAGTCACGTCCCCAGGCCCCTCTTACATTCTTTTGCTTTCCACTTTGAATTTTTATTCTCACAAAAAATAGAAGATTTAGTTATGCAGACCACTGCATTAGTGTAGAAATGGTATAAATAATATCAGCGCACTTGTGAAAGAATATTATACTCACCAGCTGACGTGTATTGGACGCTTAGCATGATTTGTTTACCTTTGAACTTTGGTAAAAATTTAACATTTCTGCTACTTTGAGCTCAATTTCAAAGTACTTTTCATTGTAAAACCAGTCAAAATCATCTCAATTTCTGTAATATGTCTTCCATTCTATAAAATGAGACCAGGAAAACTAGAATACAACAATAAATACCATACGAAAATACAGTGCAAAGTTGCTGTTTTAATCCAAAAACACGGTCAAAGTTTTTTTTTTCTCATTACACACTGTGCTGCAGGATATTTTTTTTATACTGCGCACACTGACCACATAGACCAATTCTTTCGTATGTAGGCCTACCAGCATTCTCTCACTAGATTTGAGGGCGCTAGAATTTAGGCATACTAGTACGTCAAAAACCCTGGTGTGTAAGCCGTACTAGTATGTCCGAAACCCTGAAAGTGTTAAGTGTGAAAGTGGTGCTGGCAAAATCTTCCACCGCCACCAACACAGCTTCTCTCAGTGATGGCCCTTAACCGTTTGACTGTAGCGGTCGTATACATATGTCATAGGAGATACCGTGTTTGACATATCTATTTTTATTTATTTTTTTATTATCACACTGGCCGATTCCCACCAAGGCAGGGTGGCCCGAAAAAGAAAAACTTTCACCATCATTCACTCCATCACTGTCTTGCCAGAAGGGTGCTTTACACTACAGTTTTTAAACTGCAACATTAACACCCCTCCTTCAGAGTGCAGGCACTGTACTTCCCATCTCCAGGACTCAAGTCCGGCCTGCCGGTTTCCCTGAATCCCTTCATAAATGTTACTTTGCTCACACTCCAACAGCACGTCAAGTATTAAAAACCATTTGTCTCCATTCACTCCTATCAAACACGCTCACGCATGCCTGCTGGAAGTCCAAGCCCCTCGCACACAAAACCTCCTTTACCCCCTCCCTCCAACCCTTCCTAGGCCGACCCCTACCCCGCCTTCCTTCCACTACAGACTGATACACTCTTGAAGTCATTCTGTTTCGCTCCATTCTCTCTACATGTCCGAACCACCTCAACAACCCTTCCTCAGCCCTCTGGACAACAGTTTTGGTAATCCCGCACCTCCTCCTAACTTCCAAACTACGAATTCTCTGCATTATATTCACACCACACATTGCCCTCAGACATGACATCTCCACTGCCTCCAGCCTTCTCCTCGCTGCAACATTCATCACCCACGCTTCACACCCATATAAGAGCGTTGGTAAAACTATACTCTCATACATTCCCCTCTTTGCCTCCAAGGACAAAGTTCTTTGTCTCCACAGACTCCTAAGTGCACCACTCACTCTTTTTCCCTCATCAATTCTATGATTCACCTCATCTTTCATAGACCCATCCGCTGACACGTCCACTCCCAAATATCTGAATACGTTCACCTCCTCCATACTCTCTCCCTCCAATCTGATATTCAATCTTTCATCACCTAATCTTTTTGTTATCCTCATAACCTTACTCTTTCCTGTATTCACCTTTAATTTTCTTCTTTTGCACACCCTACCAAATTCATCCACCAATCTCTGCAGCTTCTCTTCAGAATCTCCCAAGAGCACAGTGTCATCAGCAAAGAGCAGCTGTGACAACTCCCACTTTGTGTGTGATTCTTTATCTTTTAACTCCACGCCTCTTGCCAAGACCCTCGCATTTACTTCTCTTACAACCCCATCTATAAATATATTAAACAACCACGGTGACATCACACATCCTTGTCTAAGGCCTACTTTTACTGGGAAAAAATTTCCCTCTTTCCTACATACTCTAACTTGAGCCTCACTATCCTCGTAAAAACTCTTCACTGCTTTCAGTAACCTACCTCCTACACCATACACTTGCAACATCTGCCACATTGCCCCCCTATCCACCCTGTCATACGCCTTTTCCAAATCCATAAATGCCATATCTATACGCATAAATTCTAGCGGCTTCAAATCAAGCAGGAGAAAGCTGGTAGGCCCACATGTGAGAGAATGGGTCTCCATGGTCAGTGTGCACCATATAAAAAAAAATCGGGGAGCCAGTGGTGCATTGTGGGAATACCATTTCAGTCCTCCTTTTTCAGCATGTCTAGCGGTAAGAAAAATGTGACTCTCCAGCAAATCTGGGACTCTTCTCTTCCCAAGTGATGCTCTAACACAGATGGAAGTGTCAGTGAAGATCAATTTCATGATTTGGAGGAGCTTGAGACCAAAAGCAATGGAGGAGGAGGAGGAGGAAGAGGAGGAGGAGGAAGAAGAGGAGGAAGAAGAGAAGGAGGAGGAAAAAGAAGAGGAGGAAGAAGAAGAGGAGGAGGAAGAAGAGGAGGAGGAAGGAAGGAAGGAGGAAGGAGGGAGGAGGAGGAAAAAGGGAGGAGGAAGGAGGGAGGAGGAGGAAAGAGGGAGGAGGAGGAAGGAGGGAGGACGAGGAAGGAGGGAGGAGGAGGAAGGAAGGAGGAGGAGGAAGGAGGGAGGAGGAGGAAGGAGGAGGGAGGAGGAGGAAGGAGGAGGACGGAGGGAGGAGGAGGAAGGAGGGAGGAGGAGGAAGGAGGAGGAAGGAGGGAGGAGGGAGGAGGAAGGAGGGGGAAGGAGGAGGAAGGAGGAGGAAGGAGGGAGGAGGAGGAAGGAGGAGGAAGGAGGGAGGAGGAGGAAGGAGGAGGAGGAGGAGGAGGAGGAGGAGGAGGAGGAGGAGGAGGAGGAGGAGGAGGAGGAAGAAGAAGAAGAAGAAGAAGAAGAAGAAGAAGAAGAAGAAGAAGAAGAAGAGGAAGAGGAGGAAGAATAGGAAGAAGAGGAATAATAATAATAATAATACCTAATAATAATAATATGTAATAATATGTTCCCTTGAGGCATGAAAACAGTTCACCCCATGACAGTGACAAGATAAGGGGAGATAACATCTGATAAGAGCTGACCTTTGATGAGCGTAAACGAGGGTGGAGGGAGGGGGGCAGCTGTCTATCTGTCTAAGAGATAGGAGGAGGGGGAGGAGGAGGAGGAGGAGGAGGAGAAGGGGAAGGAGAAGGAGGAGGAGGAGGAGGAGGAGAAGGAGGAGGAGGAGGAGGAGAAGGAGGAGGAGGAGTAGAAGGAGAAAGAGGAGGAGCAGAAGGAGTAGAAGGAGGAGGAGGAGTAGGAGGAGGAGGAGGAGGAGTAAGGGGAGGAGAAGGAGGAGAAGGAGGAGGAGGAGGAGGAGGAGGAGGAGGAGGAGGAGTAGAAGGAGGAGGAGTAGAAGGAGGAGGAGTAGAAGGAGGAGGAGTAGTAGGAGGAGGAGAAGGAAGAGGAGAAGGAGGAGGAGGAGGAGAAGGAGGAGGAGAAGGAAGAGGAGGAGGAGGAGGAGGAGGAGGAGGAGGAGAAGAAGAAGGAGGAGAAGAAGCAGGAGGAGGAGGAGGAGGAGTAGAAGGAGTAGAAGGAGGAGGAGGAAGAGGAGGAGGAAGAGGAGGAGAAGGAGGAGGAGTAGAAGGAGGAGGAGAAGGAGGAGGAGAAGGAGAAGAAGAAGGAGGAGGAGGAGGAGGAGGAGGAGGAGGAGGAGGAGGAGGAGGAGGAGACGACGACGAACAAACATTTGTCTGTCTGTCTATTTGTCTGTCTGCCAAGCTCCCAGTCTATCCGTCTAGCTCTGTCTCAGAGAGAGCCACAAGACTGTGTAATCATCACGTTTACTCACATCTTCAAGCAGAGTATAGCACTTTGTCTGGATTTTTAGGGGAGATGGATCTTCAACTTCCTAACAAATCGAACACAAAGAGTAGTGGTCAACAGAGTTAAATCGGAGGCTGCCATAGTGAAGAGCTCTGTTCCACAAGGCACAGTACTCGCCCCCATTTTATTCCTTATCCTCATATCAGACATAAACAGAGATATACACCACAGCACCGTATCATCCTTTGCGGATGATACTAGGATCTGCATGAGGCTGTCATCTGCTGAGGACGCGGTTAACCTCCAAGAAGATATAAACAAAGTTTTCCAGTGGGCAACGGTAAACAATATGATGTTCAATGAGGACAAATTCCAACTACTCCATTATGGAAAACTGGAGGAGATAATAACTAGAACAGAGTATACTACTGACTCCGGCCATACAATAGAGCGGAAAAATAATGTAAGGGACCTGGGAGTAGTAATGTCTGAGGATCTCACTTTCAAGGATCACAACAGTGCCACGATCGCACGTGCAAAGAAAATGATAGGATGGATAATGAGAACTTTCAAAACGAGAGATGCCAAGCCCATGATGATCCTTTTCAAATCACTTGTTCTCTCTAGGCTGGAATACTGCTGTACATTAACATCTCCATTCAAAGCAGGTGAAATCGCAGATCTAGAGAGTGTACAGAGATCCTTTACTGCACGTATAAGTTCTGTCAAGCACCTTAACTACTGGGAACGCTTGGAAGCACTTGACTTGTACTCGTTGGAACGCAGGAGGGAGAGATATATCATAATCTACACTTGGAAAATCTTGGAAGGAATGGTCCCAAATCTGCACACAGAAATCACTCCCTACGAAAGTAAAAGACTGGGCAGGCAATGCAAAATGCCCCCAATAAAAAGTAGGGGCGCCATTGGTACACTAAGAGAAAACACCATAAGTGTCCAGGGCCCAAAACTGTTCAACAGCCTCCCATCAAGCATTAGGGGAATTGCCAATAAACCCCTGGCTGCCTTCAAGAGAGAGCTGGACAGATACCTAAAGTCAGTGCCGGATCAGCCGGGCTGTGGCTCGTACGTTGGACTGTGTGCGGCCAGCAGTAACAGCCTAGTTGATCAGGCCCTGATCCATCGGGAGGCCTGGTCATGGACCGGGCCGCGGGGGCGTTGATCCCCGGAATAACCTCCAGGTATGTATACTTGTATTTATGTGTACCTGTGAGACAGAGATAGACAGACAGAGAGAAAGAGACAGATTGAAAGAGAGAATGAGGGAGAAAGATATTTAGATATAATGGAGGGGAAGCAGCATCCGACCCCATTGTTTTGACAGGCGGTAGGGGGAGTGAGTAATGAGACAATATGTCATTTTGACAGCTGCTGACTCCTGACTCAAAACAATTATAAGCCACACACTCGCACCCAAGACAAGCTTGCTGAATGGTGATAATAGCAGTTTTATGAAAGTATCTAGTGACTATATATGTGTATATACATTATAGAAACAAGAAGCAAGAAGGGAAGGCAGGAATGAAGGAAGGACTAGATGAAAGGAAGGAAAAAAGTAAGGAAGGACAGATGAAGGAATGTAGGAAGAGAGGTGGAATGCCCTCCAGGTAGCCTCCAGGTAGGAAAGGAATGAAGGAAATTAGGAAGGAAGGAATGATGACACACGACCATTTACCTAGGATAACTACATAACACAACTGCCTGCTAATACTTTGAAGAAAACTGCTCAGACGAGGTGTTTTGTCTTTGCACATAAAAAAAACTTCCACAAAAATGCACACACACTGATTTTATGTGTGAGGAGTGTAAAACACCATTGTGTATGACACCATGTTTTATGTGTGAGGAGTGTAAAACACCATTGTGTATGACACCATGTTTTATGTGTGAGGAGTGTAAAACACCATTGTGTATGACACCATGTTTTATGTGTGAGGAGTGTAAAACACCACTGTGAATGACACCATGTTTTATGTGTGAGGAGTGTAAAACACCACTGTGTATGACACCATGTTTTATGTGTGAGGAGTGTAAAACACCACTGTGTATGACACCATGTTTTATGTGTGAGGAGTGTAAAACACCACTGTGTATGACACCATGTTTTATGTGTGAGAGTGTAAAACACCATTGTGTATGACACCATGTTTTATGTGTTAGGAGTGTAAAACACCACTGTGTATGACACCATGTTTTATATGCGAGTGTAAAACACCACAGTGTATGACACCATGTTTTATGTGTGAGGAGTGTAAAACACCACTGTGTATGACACCATGTTTCAAAGAGTTCCACAAGCTGCAGAACTTCTAGGAATATGTTCGGTGACTGTATATTGGTATATGTATTATAGAACAATAGTAATAAAAAATTTTTTGTATTGTTTGTTTTTGTAAACAAGTTTTGTAAACAATATATTGATAATTATGTTTGTGTGCTTATTGTGTTGTATACAACGAGTGTATATATGTACATTGCACCTTACTTTGGTCTCACAGGCCACCTAAGTTATGTGAAAAAATAAAATAGTGAAAAAAACAACAAACCTTCAAATACAAGTAAACCAAAGTTTACTGGTGAGTGGCAGTCGCCGCTGTTGCCATACGTGGCTCATTTTCTGCAAACTTCATGCCTCTATATCTGAGTAAGTACTGATGGGAAAAAAATTTTGGGGGGACTAAAACAATCAGAAAAATAATCTTAACATTTTCATAAGAAAAAATAATTTTTTTTTTTCAAATATTTTGCGACACCAGGAGACACTTCAGGATTGGGCCTTTCGACAGTCAAAGGGTTAAACTCAACAATAATAATAATAATAATAATAATAATAATCTTTATTTACTACAAGTACATGTACATGGTTTACCTGGAGTTTACCTGGAGAAAGTTCCGGGGGTCAACGCCCCCGCGGCCCGGTCTGTGACCAGGCCTCCTTAGGTCAGTGTCCCAGGATGCGACCCACACCAGTCGACTAACACCCAGGTACCCATTTTACTGATGGGGAACATAGACAACAGGTGGAAAGAAACACGTCCAATGTTTCTACTCTGGCTGGGAATCGAACCCAGACCCTCGCCGTGTGAAGCGAGAGCGTTAACCACCAGGCCACCAGAGCCCCGGTATACAGTCCTAGCTGACAACAATGACATACTACTACATAGAAAGCCACTTGTTATGCTGAGCATCTCGGGCAAATTAGGTCAATGTCCCAGGATGCGACCCACACCAGTCGACTAACACCCAGGTACCCATTTTACTGATGGGGAACATAGACAACAGGTGGAAAGAAACACGTCCAATGTTTCTACTCTGGCTGGGAATCGAACCCAGACCCTCGCCGTGTGAAGCGAGAGCGTTAACCACCAGGCCACCAGAGCCCCGGTATACAGTCCTAGCTGACAACAATGACATACTACTACATAGAAAGCCACTTGTTATGCTGAGCATCTCGGGCAAATTAGGTCAGTGTCCCAGGATGCGACCCACACCAGTCGACTAACACCCAGGTACCCATTTTACTGATGGGGAACATAGACAACAGGTGGAAAGAAACACGCCCAATGTTTCTACTCTGGCTGGGAATCGAACCCAAGCCCTCGCCATGTGAAGCGAGAGCGTTAACCAGAGTATATATCATGTTTCTGTTATTAATATTGTTTATAATGTCATATTAGATGAATTTTGATACATAAATAAGCCGTAGAGACAATATTACCATCATATTGAAGTGTAATAAACTTGCCTTCCTCTTGCCTCCTACGTGTCTATCATACACCAACAAGTCAAGTTCATTTATCCATTTTATTAGTGCTTTATATTTATTTGTCATTGTTTTCTGTATGTATATTTATATTTAATCTTTAAAAACAAATATTTTTTGTTAATAATTTTGGCTGTCTCAAACAGATTAATTGGATTTCCATTATTTCTTATGGGGAAAATTAATTCGACTAACGGCTAATTCGACTAAAGGCTAGCTCTCTGGAATGGATTAAAGCCGTTGGTTGAGGGTCCACTGTATTTGGAAAAACTCACACGTGGATGCACTCGCAAGTAGAGGTTTCACTGTATAATAATAATGTACTATATAATAATAATTATATTACAAGACGGCTTCAAAAGGTCATCACTAGCTGGGGTGTTTACCACAACAAAGAGGGAGCAGTTGTGGCTGCCTCCACCTGTTACATACTGACATATTTTATTCATTCTAGAATATATATCAGGTTTTTATGTTATTTATATTGTTTATTATGTCATATTAGATGAATTATGATAGATAAATAATTATTGAAGTACAGAATTCCACTGAAACGGATTAATTGCTTTTCAATTAATTTAAACGAGGAAAACTGATTCTGCAAATGAGCAAACCCAGTTGTGAGCAAGGCCACATAACAGATTAAACTTGCAAGTGGAGGTTCCATTGTATATATGTACAAAACAAAAATCCTTACCTCCTTTTCAATTCGAACATCATGTATTTTGATGGCAAATATTTTTCTTTCTTCTTGGTTAAAAAGGCTGCTAGTTGCACCAACCCTGTCAATTTTCTGAAGTAATAACAAATGAAAAGAAAAAAGTTTATTACATTACTTTAAAATTGAGATATGAATATTTGATGGGAATAAATGGCTTCAGCTAATAAATGGCAATGAATATACTAAAATAAAATGCTTTATTGACAATCTGTGTAGTTCTTCATTAAAAGAAAACCATTTTATAACCATAAACAGTACAATATTTTTTATTAAACATAGGAGAAAAATAGTTACTAAAATGTAAGGAAATTACTAACCATTCAATAAAAATATTAATACTGTAACTATGGGTATTTCAACATTGATCTTAGCAACTTACAATACTAAGGCCTGACTTCTTAATAAGAACATCTTCAAAACTAAGTCGCAACAGGGATATTCTTCCTATCTTGATCTCAGTTTGGTACTTGGCTACAATAAGCCAAGAAAGAAGTCTTGGGAAGCCCCTGAAAGAAAAAAAAAGTAAAAAAGTGTCAATTTTTTTTAATTTACAAAACTTGTCTTATCTTATTTTGGAAATAAAATTAATATAAGAAACACTGATAACAAAGTACGTATATGGTTATACGAGAAGCTTTTTGTCAAATAAAAATTAATATTGCAGAAATCATACCTTATCCATTTTTTCTTCTCCCATACATAGTAATAGGCAGATATGTTACCATGGTCATCTATCACAATTTGAATACTACAGTATTTTCATAATCTCCCTATTTAAATGTGCATTCCTCAAAAAAATGTAACACAGTTGCCAGCAATCTCCTGACAAGAATCAAATACTCATTTACTGAAGACTCGGACTTACGACGGGCTCTCTGACCAGTATGCATACCTAAATACTGTATATTTGAGCTGAGTTCCTCTATTCTGTTTATTACAATATGCAGTACACTGGTGTATAAACATTAAAAAATATACTAAAAATGTTATAAATGGTGCAAAAGTGACATTAAAATAATGTCAAAGATGATTGACACAAACCCACTACCTTATATTACGCTCCTTGCTTAGTGACGAATTCATTTACTGACGTGGTCTTAGGAACAGAACCCTGTTCCTAAGAAAGTTTTTGATACAGTACACAACAGCATGTTACTCCTCAAGCTCGATCATTATGGTATAGGAGGCCATGCACTTGCATACATCAAGTCGTACCTTACTAATAGAAAGCAATATGTCTTTCAAGGACACAACCTCCTCAACAAGATCCCTGGACATTGGTGTACCACAGGAAAGCGTTCCTGGCCCCTTCCTTATTCTTTTATACATCAATGACCTTCCAAGCATGTCACAACTACTTATGCCTATTCTCTCTGCTGACAATACAACTTTTGTCATCTCCCACCCTAATCTACGCTCACTCAATACTATTGTTAATGAAGAGCTCGCAAAAATAGCAACCTGGATGACTGTCAATAAACTTACACTGAACACAGACAAAACCTTTTACATTATGTTTGGGAGTAAAACAAGTGACATCCAACTAAACATTATGCTTAACAACATCCTTATTGATAAACATAATGAGGGAAAATTCCTGGCTCTACACCTTGACAGCAACCTGAAACTGAACACCCATATCCAACACAACAAAAAAAGTATCTAAAACAGTTGGCATCCTCTCAAAGATATGTTACTATGTACCACAAACAGCACTACTTACACTATACATACCATTCACTGATCTATCCCTACCTCAACTACGCTATTTGCGCCTGGGGTTCCACAACGACAAATCACCTAAAACCAATAACAACCCAACAAAAAGCTGCAGTGAGAATGATCACACAATCCACAGCTAGACAACCCCCTCCCCCACTTTTCAAAGACCTAAACCTATTCACTATACAAAACATTCACTCATACTACTGTGCCACCTACATTTACAGGCCAATCAATTCTAATATAAATCCCGACCTGAAGCGCTTTCTTGACAGTTGCAATAGGACCCATGGACACAATACTAGGCACAAAATTCTCTGACATTCCCCATGTCAGGTTAAATCTTTTCAAAAACTCAGTGTACAAAAAAGGACCCAAAATCTGGAACTCTCTGCCAGAAATCTCCAGAACCACTGGCTCATCTAGAATTTTTAAAATTACAGTTAAACCCTATCCTAGCCCATCATAAATAAATATGCGAAAACTATATGTGCATTTGTTCAATATGATGAACTTAGTTAAAACATTATAATCACTATATACTTACTCTCACTATCTGTAATCCTCTAAAATGTTAATCATAATGCCATTGTGTCCACCTTAGGTTTATAATCAAAACTGTAATTCTTCTCTATCAAACTTATTAAAGCCATATAGCATGAACTAATAGACTAGTCAATTTTCTTGTATTCACTGTAACTCACCTAATGATCATATGTACAATTACTGCACTGTTATTGCCTTATTTATCTGAAGTTAGTCTTAAGTTTGCCTGAAATACTGTGCATATAAAGGGTTTTTTGCCATGTATACCCAATTGTTATACTCCTTTATAAAAACATGTATCATGCTGAAATAAAATTATTATTATTATTATTATTATTATTATTATTATTATTATTATTATTATTAGAGGCTGTGGCATGCAAAGAGCACATTACAATTTATTTGGCATATGTCACACTCCCATATACTGTAGGCTGCCTCTCAACCAGCGAACCAGGTGCTAAGGGTTTAATGATTATTAGGGTACCCATCATTAACTCAGTACCTTGGTTCAATGTCCAATCACAGGCAAGCCTACAAAGTGTTGAGGCAATGTGGTTCACTCGCGGTCAGCATTTGCCAGACTTGCCTACCTGCTGGTTGAATACGGTGATCTCTCTCTTTTGCTCTTACCATTCTGTCACTGTAGTGCGGTACACTTACTATTCAATCTCTGCACATAGTGTACATAAGTGCACATGTATATATCTGGCAAATTATATCTGGTAAAGGAAATACAAGCTATAGTCTATCTGCTGAGCTTGCTTTGCTCCAAAACTCATTACGACCAAGTCACAAGCCATTCATTAACTGTGTTTGTAACAGAGGGTGTACATACTGTATACCGTGCAGCCTGTCCTTACTTAACGATGGAGTTCTGTTCCTTAGACCTCGTCGGTAAATGAGTTCGTCACTAAGTGAGAAGCATATTATAATAGTAGTGGATTTGTGTCAACCACCTTTGGTAGTGTTTTAGTGTCATCTTTGCACCATTTATAACATTTCTGGTATACAGTGGAACCTCGGCTTACGAATGCCCCACCATGCAAACTTTTCAGGATATGAACTGTCGTTCGGTTGATATTTTGCTTCTGGATATGAGCGAAATTTCAGGATACAGTGGTCCCTCAATAATCGTAAGGCTCGATAGTCATAATTTTCGATAATCAAAAAGTTATTTTCGTCAAAACATTGGCTCGCGAATCATCGTTTGACTCACGAATCCTTGTTCGTCCGGGACGCATACACATGGCTCCAAGCCGCCTCACCCTCCCTTCCCAGCCAGTGTGCCATTGTTTACCAGTGAGTGACGGTCCCCTCTCTTATTCATATGAAATATTTCATAATATTCCATTCATTTTAGTGCTTACAACTGCTAAATAAGCTACCATGGCTCCAAAGAAAGCTCCTAGTGCTAGGCCTTTGGTAAAGAAGGTGAGAAATACGATTGAATTCAAGAAAAAATCACTGAACAAAATGAAAGTGGCATACGTGTGGCTGAACTGGCCAGGATGTATAACAAACCCCATACAACCATAGCTTCCATCGTGGCCAAGAAAAAGGAAATCAAGGAAGCTGTTGTTGCAAAGGGGGTAAATACACCTACCATCTGACTTACGACCTGCTCGATGTACGTCCACTCGACTTACAACCGTGCATCTGGCAGCTGGGCTGTGCTGGCTGATGCACACCACTGTACAATATTTGACAATACTTGCAGCGACAATGCGTCATGCAGGAAGCATCAGTTTGAGTAACCCTGTCCTATCAGCAGCATCATACTGTATTAACTGTACTAACTGGACAGTAAATTTCACCATGGCCCCTAAGATGAAGTCTGTGGCAAGAAAGGCTCATACTCTCGAACTCTCTATTTGTTTTCACTGTTGCACGTAAACCTGTCTGTATCTGTCTGCTTATATATCTGTGTATCTCTGTGTGTCTGTTTATCTGTCAACCTGTGTGTCTGTCTTTCTGTCTACCTGTGTCTATGTCTTTCTGTCTACCTGTGTCTATGTCTACCTGTGTCTGTCTTTATGTCTACCTGTGTGTCTTTGTCTACCTGTGTGTGTCTTTCTGTCTACCTGTGTGTGTCTTTCTGTCTACCTGTGTGTGTCTGTCTACTTGTGTGTCTGTCTACTTGTGTGTCTGTCTACCTGTATGTCTGTCTGTCTACCTGTGTGTCTGTCTACCTGTGTGTCTGTCTACCTGTGTGTCTGTCTACCTGTGTCTGTCTTTCTGTCTGCTTGTCTGTCTCAGAGCCACTCATTAAGAGTGTAATTGGTCTTGAAGATGCCATATTAATAATGATAATAACACAATAATAATCACTGAGGCGCATTAAATGTGTATAAAACGTTGATATAGACATTTTGCTTAATCCATCTATGATTTCTTTTTCAAAATTATATAATAAACATGCTACATAACATATAAACATATAAATTAACAAATATGAGATGTTTTTCTGGTCGGCTTGACAGAGTGAACAGGAATCATTCGTGTCCGGGCTGGTAACAACAACAACAACGTTTGTTTATATAACTCGCCAACCTTCTACACACTCGTTCGTTTATTCATTTAATCTTGTTTACTCACCTCTTACTCTACATTAAGACTACAGATATTTTAAGGTAAGTAATGAGTGGACACGATTATTATATCATAGTTTAATAATAATAATATTAATATTAGTACATATGTATTATTGTAATAATAATAATTATTATTAATATTAATTTAGGGCACTAGAGCACAGATCCACTGTATAGCACTTTGTCTGGACTATTTGGGTTATCCTAGGTAATTTATACTATGTATGATAACTTTACCTACGTGTACCTGAGAGAGAGAGAGAGAGAGAGAGAGAGAGAGAGAGAGAGAGAGAGAGAGAGAGAGAGAGAGAGAGAGAGAGATACAAAGAGAGAGAGATATAGAGAGATACAAAGAGAGAGAGATATAGAGAGATACAAAGAGAGAGAGATATAGAGAGATACAAAGAGAGAGAGATATAGAGAGATACAAAGAGAGAGAGATATAGAGAGATACAAAGAGAGAGAGATATAGAGAGATACAAAGAGAGAGAGATATAGAGAGATACAAAGAGAGAGAGATATACAGAGAGACAGAGAGAGACAGAGAGAGAGAGACAGAGAGAGAGAGACAGAGAGAGACAGAGACAGAGAGGAGAGGAGAGGGAGAGGGAGAGGGAGAGAGGGAGAGGAGAGGAGAGAGAGAGGGAGAGGGAGAGAGAGAGAGAGAGAGAGAGAGAGAGAGAGAGGGAGAGGGAGAGAGAGAGAGAGAGAGAGGGAGAGCGAGAGGGAGAGGGAGAGGGAGAGAGAGAGTGAGAGTGAGAGAGAGAGAGAGAGAGAGAGAGAGAGAGAGAGAGAGAGAGAGAGAGAGAGAGAGAGAGAGAGAGAGAGCCAGCCACATTCAGCCAGCCACATTCAGCCAGCCACATTCAGCCAGCCACATTCAGCCAGCCACATTCAGCCAGCCACATTCAGCCAGCCACATTCAGCCAGCCACATTCAGCCAGCCATTCAGTCAGCCATTCAGTCAGCCATTCAGTCAGCCATTCAGTCAGCCATTCAGTCAGCCATTCAGTCAGCCAATCACCCACCCAGCCTCCCACCTACCCACCCACCCGGCCAGCCAGCAAGCTACGTATTACACATGTTCCAGAGTTGTTTCTCTTTACTTAGGGTATAGGATATACTACATTCTGGCAGGATGACACTACCAGTGGTATTCTCCCATTCCACTATGTCGACAATACATAAAGATAACAGTAACATATGATACTGTATGCGATGTAAAATTTACAATACAGTTCACTACCATGTATACATTATATACAGTAAATAAATACACCTACCATCCGACTTACGACCTGCTCAACTTACGACCACTCGACTTACAACTGTGTTTTTCATGCCAAATTTCTGGGAAATAAACAACTATTTGTGTTGTACAGTGTTTATCCTAAACCTTACAGTATAAAATACAGTACTAACAGCATAAAAAGTAAAGTAAAACATGAAATACCAAAATAAAACAATAAAGTCATTACAAAAATGTGATGTTGATATTCAGTAGTAAAGTTCGACTTACGACCATTTCGACTTACGACCGGTTTCTCGGAACCGAACTCGGTCGTAAGTTGGATGGTAGGTGTAATTAAAATATAACAATAGAAGTAAATTATGGTAAAAAAAATGAAATAATGATTGTACATTACATTACAGTACTATGTAGGTAGTTTATATAGGAAAAGTTTGACATTATGCCCTACCCAGTATGTCGGCAATTTTCAAAGGTTCGACTTACGTCCATTTTGACTTACGACCGGTTGGTCGGAACCAAGCTTGGTCGTAAGTCGGATGGTAGGTTATACTGACAAAGATGAGATCACCAGTACTTGAAGATGCTGAGAAGTTATTATTGGTGTGGATAAATGAGAAACAATTTGCAGGAGATAGACTTATGCAGATGATTATTTGTGAAAAGGCTGGGCAGTTGCATGACGATCTCGTAAAGAAATTGCCTGCAACGAGTACTGATATTGGCGAATTTAAGGCCAGCAAAGGCTGGTTTGAGAGATTTAACCCCTTGACTGTCGCAACCCCAAATCCTGAGGTGCCTCCTGGTGTCAAAAAAAAAAAAATTATTTTTTCTTATGAAATGATAAGAGAATCTTTTCCCGATTGTAATGACACCAAAAGAACGAAATTTGATGGAAAACTGACAGGCTTACACTCGCGAAGTTAGTGACCTCAGCAATATTTACGAATCGGCGGTTTTGCCCACTTTGAGCCCGATTTTGAACAAATGAGGAAACAGCCTCCTCCATCCATAGGCCTCTCACTACACTGTGTCCTTTCTAAAATACTACCTGGAGTATACCTGGAGAGGGTTTCGGGGGTCAATGCCCCCGTGGCCCAGTCTGAGACCAGGCCTCATAGAAGACAATGTGTGTGTGTTTGAGCTGGCTGCCACCAGAAAACTGCAATCTCAGTCTGGTGAATAGCAACCACATGATATGCTCACACTGGTGCAAACTGGGATTATGTTCACTATGTGCTCCAAAACCAATGACTATGAGCCAACAGATGGCTGTGAAACTACACTTTCAGCACAGAAAACTTTTACTACTGTATTATAACATTTCACCCACCAGGTGCTTTATGAAGTACTGTATTCAGCATATATAAATGCAGATGTATATAAAAAAAACATATCTACTGTAATCTCAGGAGAATTTTATTTCCATAAAGTTGACAGGAATTCTGACGAAATCTGGGATTTAGCAACTTCCTAAAAGTTATCCAGGATTACTTTTAAAAGCAGTCTGTGTCAGAACCAACCAGCTTGACCTAGTTCAGGCAAACAAGGTGATCCATCTAACTAATATAAAGAACAAAGAAGAGTAAGCACAAATGACCATGAACCTACAACTTTTAATATTAGTGTACACAAAAGTACAATAATAGGAATGCAATGAAGGTCCCAAATATTTGCTTGGCTGATTACAATGGACTTAGGGACACTTGGCTAGTGAAGAATGGGATAACTAGACCAATGATTATATCAATGAAGATCTTACATATATGTACTAATGAACAGATTTACCAGTATGACATATTTCTAAATACTGTGCAAACTGCCCAAAAACATATACTGTTTAGTATTTCCAAATGAAATAAAAATTATCCAAAATGGATGAACAGAGGGCTTAAATATCTTATGGGAGAGAAGAGAGGAACTGATTAGTGCATATTGGTCACCCTGTGAACTAATATGTTCATATGAAAAGAGAAGTCAAAAAAGGGATAAGAAAACCTAAACATGACTACAAAATTAAAGTTACTAATGAGTTCAAGACAAATCTGAAAGAACTTTTTCACATGTACAAAACAAGAATTTGGGAAAAGTTGCATTCACTTTAAACTAGACTAGGTCAGATAACTGATAATGAAAAGGAAAATGGTCAACTTTAATGCAATATTTCCTGCCAGCCTTCACACAAGAAAATGCAAATAATATTTCATCAATTAATAATTCTGAAGTACCTAAGAAAACAAATTATGTGTTATCACAGAAAGGACCCCAATGGAAATAAGTCACTCTGTCTGACTTTTTTGGGTTATCCTAGGTTCTCTACACATATGCTGCTATGTATGATAATCTGTGTAACTGTATTTGTGTATACCTGAATAAACTTACTTACTTCCTTACTAACTCCAGGAATCAAGTCCGGCCTGCTGGTTTCCCTGAATCCCTTCATAAATGTTACCTTGCTTACACTCCAACTGCACGTCAAGTCCTAAAAACCATGTCTCCATTCGCTCCTATCTAACATGCTCATGCACGATTCCTGGAAGTCTAAGCTCCTTGCACACAAAACCTCTTTTACCCCCTCCCCCCAACCTCTCCTAGGCCGAACCGTACTCCACTTTCCCTCCACTACAGATTTATACACTCTCGAACTCATTCTGTTTTGTTTCATCCTCTCTACATGTCCAAACACCTCAATAACCCCTCCTCAGCCCTCTGGATAATAGTTTTGGTAATCCCACACCTCCTCCTGATCTCCAAACTATGGATTCTCTGCATTATATTCACACCACACATTGCCCTCAGACATGACATCTCCACTGCCTCCAGCTTTCTTGTTGCAACATTCACAACCCATGCCTCACACCCATACAAGAGCATTGGTATAACTATATTCTCATACATTCCTCTCTTTGCTTTCATAGATAAAGTTCTTTGTCTCCACAGAATCTTCAGTCCACCACTCACCTTTTTCCCCTTGTCAATTTTATGATTCACCTCATCCTTCATAAACCTATCTGCTGACACATCCATTCCCAAATATCTGAACATATTCACCTCCTCCATACTCTCTCCCCCCAATCTGATATCCAATCTTCCATTACCTAAGTTTTTGTTATCCTCATAACCTTACTCTTTCCTATATTCAGTTTTAATTTTCTTCTTTTACATAACCTACCAAATTCATCCACCAACCTCTGCAACTTTTCTTCAGAATCTCCCAAAAGCACAGTGTCATCAGCAAAGAGCAACTGTGACAACTCCTTACTTATGATGCCATCTGAGTCCTGCTAGAGCTATTAACTAGTCATACAAAAGTGCAAAGGGAAGGGAGCCAAAATATACTTGAGAGAAGGGCAGAGGTGTCCCCACCCCCTCTCATATATATTCTAGTTCCCTTCCCTTCATGCTTCTGTGGGTAGTTAATGGTACAAGTCGGACTGAAACATTATCATAAGTTTCAGTCTCCTATGGGCGGGTTATTTGTGAATTGTTCCAGTCATTGTATTGGGTTTCTTCATTCTTTAGATTATTATATACTTATGAGTCCCATAGCTCGGTAGACAATGCATTCGCCTCACACAGTGAGTGACCGTGGTTCAATCCCTGGCATGGGTAGAAACTTTGGACATATTTTTTTACACCTTCTGTCACTGTTCACCTAGCAGTAAGTACGTACCTGGGTGTTAGTAGACTGTTATGGGTTGCATCCTGGGGGACAAGACTGAAGGACCAAAATGGAAATAAGACAGACAGTCCTCTGACACTGTGACTTTCTTGAGTTATCCTGGGTGGCTAACCCTCCTGATTAAACATCCGAACAAATCTTGTTATATTATAGGGGTCATACAAGGACTGGGAAAATAAGCGGCAATCAGATTCGATCCAAGGAACGGGAGAGCTGGTCCAATTCCTTTAACCAAAAGCCTCTCACCAGCGTGAAGGAGCTTCCTTCAGGAGAGAAAGTTACAAGACATAGGTGAGTAAAGTGACGTAGAAGCTACAGTACCTGGTGATAATGTAGAAGAG